>NC_051178.1:198030007-198195006 GCF_013339695.2 Rhipicephalus sanguineus
GTATTGATGTGATTGTGCTCGCGAAGGTGCTTTTCTGGTCACGGCTTCGACGCTTTGGTGTGCTTCACTGCTGACCCGAAGGTCACGGGATCAAATCCCGCCCGCGGTGGCCGGATTTCGATGAAGGCAAAATGCTACAGGTCCGTGTGCTCAGATATAGGTGCACGTTAAAGAACCCCCGTTGGTCGAAATTTCCGGAGCCCTCCACTACGACGTCTCTCATAATCATATCGTGGTTTTGGGACGTAAAACTCCAAAAATTATTATTATGAACCTGTCTTGGCATTCGGGCGACACTTCTACGCCAAAGGCGTGAAAACTGCGATGTAACATACAATGGGAAGAAAGTAACGGTTTCGATTGTGCCTGATTTGTTGGTGCGAAATGTTATGCCTGATATATAACGAGCCATTTTGCAGCCTTTTCGTTTCGACTACTCTTGTAGATACTCTCTACTTGGTCGGTCGCCTCGAACAGGGCACCGCTGAACATAAATGAAAGTAGTTACGCGTGAAGGTGTTGTGCGTCCATATTTCCCTCCGTAGAACTATGTTAGTATTCAACAATTCAGGATGGATGGATGCAGAACTTTACTAAAAAATCCTGAGGTGCGCGACTCTGTTCGCAGCGGGGCGCTCCCACTTTGGGACAGTCAGGCCAAGCCCGACCGCCGCATGAGGAAAGTAGCTTTAATACCTTGCTTTTCGAGTTTTGACGCATATTCCGATGAATCGCGTGTAATTTGAAAGCGAGATTCACTAGGTCTTGATGACAGCGTAATACTGGAACGCGTTACGTGCATAGAGGTGAAGCAATGACAAACATTCACGACCAGTAACTACATATTTGTCTCCCCGTACTTGTGTCTGTAATTTAATTTAAATGGAATCTGGATTTGTGTCCGAATCGAGGCATGTATATTTTACCTGGTGTTTTCCGCCATTCCGTAATGTATGAGTATCAGGCGACATCTGCGAAATGGACACCATTGACAAAAGAAAAAAAAAAGAAAACTATGAGCCATGCAGCAAGACCGCTAATATTCGCTTCGCTTACCACTAATGTTTGCGAGCGCGTTTTTGGTATCGAATAGCTATGATAAGTCTGCTTTGTTTATTGATATATATACTCGCGAAGCATTCATTTCGAACCGAAAACAAGGTATACGTCACAGCCGACGTTCGTTTGCTAGCTTAGCTATATTACTGTCTAACCTCGAGTACTTCCTTGTCAGGCACAGCGCATATGGGCAAATAGGTCAACACGCCTTGCGTTCAGCATCACCGTGCCCACTTTTTGAGAAGCTGACATCATTCACATCCTCTGCTCAAGACACAAGTCACATTCGGGCACACTGGCAGCAAAACGAAATGACGTGCGCAGCGTAGCAAATGCGTAATGTTGTTGCTAAAAAAAAAGTGCAGCGTTTTCCGTCACCTTCCGGTGCGTCTTCGAAACTTTCATATTTTTTTTTTTCGTGTAGAGAGAGGGGGATTCGGGAACAGAGAAGCGCAGCACAGGGCATTCGTTTTCATTTCACGTCCCACGGACATTTCACGAATAAAGCAGTGACTGCACTTGCCTGCTCCAGCGGTGTGTTTCCTCAGCACGTGTAGAACGAGCGGATATCTCACTGTCTTATGTTACGTGCCCTCGAATGGCAAGGCTCATCTGAAGGCAACCTTGTGTCCAATCGTTAGATAAGTCCCTTGGAGGTTATGCCAACATTAGCTTAGGTCATTGGGAAACATTTTTTACAACCTACAGCTTGCAGCACGTGAATATTTTACAGAGGATTATTTTTTTATAAATTAATCTTATCCTCGCACTTCATGACATCAATGTCGTACCTCTAGTGTCACAATGATCGGAAAACCCCCTCATATAACGGACACCGTTTCGTAGAAAGTCATGCCGCATACTTCTCTGCAGAGCGCAGGATAAAAGCTCCAACTCTTATAAAAACTCTTTACGACATTCAACCTCGAGTAACGCGAAGACTGGTCGAGTAACCGATGAACTACCCCGACTTGAATCGAAAGCCACGGCCGAAAGGCAATAACGGGGTCCCTGCGTGGCCTCCGCGATCACCGGCAGCGCGCCGTGCGCTGCTGGTGCCAATCGCGGACGCCACGGCCCCTGAACACAGTACACCCGTGCCTGTACGAAGGGTGGAGACATAGCGTTGATATACTGATGTTCTACAGAGCAAGCAAAGCTAGTTCAAGGCAAACGCATAGATATTTTGCGACTTCTATACTACTCTACAAGTGCACCGCCAATCGCTGCATTCAAATATGCCCCGCGTAAGGTCAACTGACTTCGGCGATAACACGAGATAACGCGCACTTGCGCATTGACCGTTACGAGTTACATTGTACGCATGCGCCGAACGCCTTGAAGTGATAGAACGCGCTTTTTGGGAGCTGAACATTACCCTTTTCACGTTTTTTGAATAGTCCGCCCATTTTTTGTTTCACTTTGTGTATAAATGTACCACAGTTCGTGCTGGAATAAAACAGTTGTTATTTTGCGCTTTGTGTACATCTTTCAAGCTTTTCCTGTTTTCTCAAGACAGCCCGCCCAAGCGTACGCAACGTATGCCCAACAAGCCCTCATCGCCACCTTGTTTAAATTTTGCGGTAACACTAAATATAGAACATCGATGCATGAAGGCATTCGAAGAACTTGACAAAACATTCAGAAAACTTTATTCAATATAGAAACATTGCCGTAAGACAAATATAAAGATAAGGACGACTAACATCAGGCATTGGGAGAAAAACACGGCGAATGCCTTCCTGTACGTCGCCCTCATTAGAATATCTGAAAATAAACACCCTTTACAAATAACAATGTCAACCAAAACAATGCAATAAAAACGTGTTATAACATTGATCTCATACCCTAAGAAGTTTACATGAACATATTTTACATGTTAACAGTCAACAACCTTTATACAGGTCTATGTTTATTTGGGGTGCGCATGAACACACAAAAATAAAAAAAAATTTGACAGTTCCAAGTTTTTATAGGCAGCAAAAAAAAAAGAAAGAAAGAAAAGAACGACTAGGTGAGCAGTGTCGCAGGTGCGCTCCCTTCTGTGTGTGTGTGTTTGTTTTTCGCTCCACATTTCCCGGTCAGGCATGTTGGTCTTCGTCCAAACGCCTGGGCCAGTTCATCCCTGGTTTGGGACTGTGCAGTTCACACTGTTCAGATGTGTCCAGGCCGTCTACAACGCAGCGGGGATTTCTTAGCAGTACCACTCGGTGGCCGACTGGCAGTTCTTGACGACGAAGAGCATCAGGAGGTTCGTAACGAGCAGAAACAAGGCAGCGAACAAGGCGTAACTGAAGTGATCCTGGCGTCGAGAGATGGCGTTCACTTCCTGGTACACCTCGCCAAGCTGTTGAGAACAAAACATAGCGAGCGTGACATTTTTTTACTCGTTTTTTTAATGCACTTGTTTAAAATCAAGGATGTTTAAAAAGAATTGCTGGACTAGAAATTATGCCTCAAGAGTGAAGCCGTACCCACCCTAAGATGGCGGCCGTGGCCGCCATCTTAGTAGGAGCAGGATAAAACGTTACCGTCCAGTGAAGTAAAGCAGGACGTTTCCCTCCAACGCCCTACAAGTTCAATAGGGCAAATTTTAGCGGACAGATACCGCGTTCACTTTAATTTCTTTCAATTTAAGTGAGTATCATTACAGTACAGTTAAAGAAATGTGCCCTATGCTTTCCTTCGCTCAACTGTCTGTCGTTTTGTCGTGTAGCACGTTAGTTGTGTATAACACAGAAAAAAACGAGCCCCTCGGACAATTGCCCTACTTTCGTACTCGGTTTGACAGTTATTTAGTTGGATCAACGGGGTTTATGATGATCACCGAGAAGAAAGAATGGAGTGGTGTTATGGCTCGAGCAGGAGCATAGGCGTGTGTACGGTTCTCCATTAGCCCCCATCACCAGCCTCCTCTTGTCGAGTCCGAAAAAACAAAACAATCTCCACCGGGGATGCAAAAATGAAAATGAAGTGATGGCACGCTTCTCACGACGGCCTACCATAGGCCTCGCCTTTCAGGGGGTAAAGTTAGGAAGTAAACTGTTCTTTGGATTCACTACCAAGGGCCTTCGGTCGTCATTATTATCAAAAAACACGCGTGGTCGTAACCCTGCGCATCCAGAAATGGCGTGAAAGGTCTGGCTGAGTAAAGGTATGGGACCGAATTGGCGTCCCCCTTCAGATGATTAGGGGAGGCTGCAGCCCTCCCTCCTTCTTCCTTGCCCCCTCGTGCGCACGACTAAGCAGGGATGCCAGAAGGTAGGAGTCGTGAGTGACATTACCCTCTATATAAAACGTCTAGAAGGAGCCATTAGGTGACTGTGTCACAACGATACATCTAGCAAAGCGTCGTACCCACGTGATCCTTTTCTAAAAGATACATCACTGCTGTACAACAACACTGCGTGGTTTAATGATAACTAAACACTCGCTAAATTACAGTGAAACCTCGGTGAAACGATCACAGCTCATACGAATTTCGGGGTGATACGAATTTTGCGTTGGCCCCGGCCAAGGTCCATTGGCCTGCAATGTAATGGAGTACGGTTGTTGCGAACCGATTTTCACCCAGCGACGTTTGATACGAACGTACGCTACCGCCCAGGTACGAAGAGGTGCTGTCCACGCTGTCGCGGAAGACGCGCCAAGCACGTGCGAGCGTGGGAACGCAAGCGTGGGCATGCGCGCCGCACCGCCAAATCGTCAGAAGCACGGTGTGAGAAAAAAACTTTTCTTATGGTCAGAATAAACCTTCAGAGACGCGTCACGGCCTCCGAGATTGTGTGCGCGAATCTTTGAGGCTCTTATGTGCCTCCGTGAGCCTTCGCGTTTAGATTACAGAGGACATTAGCGCCATGTTTTTTTATTGCGATAGCAATTATATGGACAGTCTCGGCTGGATTTTGCCGTCGCCGTCGCCGTCATGCACCGTATATGTATAAGTATGTATATATATATAAAAGCCCCAAAGAAAAATAATTCAGAAAAATGCTTCCGAAGCGCGGAATCGAACCAGGGACCTCTTGTTCCGCAGCGAGTGGCGCTATCCACTACGCCACGAAACGCAGATCCTCCACGTAGCTAACGGCGAGCGTTATATACATACCCTTTACCGCTGGACGGACTCACAGACGGCAGGCGATAATAAGCTTTCTTCATTACCAGCGAGATGGCGCTAGCAGCGCGACGGGCGCATTTAACAGTCGTCGTCGAGCTCGCTCGCTTCTTATATTTGCGCAGCGAGAACATTGCCCTTCCGTTGTCTGCTCGCGCGGTTTTCTCGCGGTGAGAGAAGAGGAATGTTTCACGCTTTCACCGTGATGTCCGCGCTCATGTTACCGAGCGTACGAAAGTCACTCGAGCTGAAGGGACGCCGCTAAACGAACAAACAGAAGATGAGCGCGAACTATCAAGTGTCACAGCTCGACAGTTGAAGCACGCTAGTTTCCTTCGCTGCTTCGGCCGCCTTTGCAACAGGAACGCTGTTCAAACTGAGAGTATCCACTGGCGAGCCTCACTTCGTATAGCATTAATTTCTTGCTATCGCATTCATTGCTTCGCCCTTGCGGCGAAACTGTGACTTTTTTTCTAACGCGTCGATGCGGGCAGCTGTCATTGTACTGTGTTTACACGTGCCTGCCTCGTGCATCAGGCATCCTATGGAAGGTGGACGAGGACCGAAAGAAGGCGAGGACGGTCTTGGCGAAGGAGTCAGGCCTCACAATGTCAACATGTGCGACCGTTGAGGTCGCACTTGTGCGGGAACGGCCGTAAATCTCCCAGAAAACATCCAAAACACCCCCGTGATAACAAAAATCATAACACATGACCGTGGTTTTGTAATTTTGTGGCCTTGATCCATCGCGTCAAAGCGCTTCTTTCGCTGCACTACTTTCGCTGCACTACTCCGCTGTTATGCTAAAAAGCATACTAAAATTTGGAAGGGGCTACTGCTGTCGCGGGTCACAACGCACCTGGTTCAATAATTAAATACGCGCGTACGGGCCGTATATTTACGAGTGCTGGTCATAGGTCGGCAAACTCACTCATGAGTCGACTCATTCAGGCTCACTCAGACACAGATCGAGCCATGAGTCTAAGTCTGAGTGAGTCCGGGTGAGTAATATTTTGGTGAGCTTGAGTCCGAGTGAGTCCGGTTGAGAAAAATTTTAGTGAGTCTGAGTCGGAGTGAGTCTCGTTGAGGAAAACGTTGGTGAGTCTGAGTGAGCTCTATATATTTCTTGAGTGAGTCTGAGTGAGCTCCTTACCTTTTTGCCGACCTATCGTTCTATCTACACCACTTAAGCATTACTATCAGCCTTATGTCGGCTCACGTTTATACTCCCGTCGACTCACAGATACTTCCAAGAAGTGGAGTTCATACGCCAGATCAATTGATCAGAGGCGTGAATTACAGAGGGGGCGGGCGGGGGAGGTGCCAAGACCTGTCCCCGGAAGCTCTTTCACAGGAAGTTCTTGATAAAAATATTTCATATGGGTCATCCCTTTCAATAAAATTATCCTTACTGGATTGCAACCACCGATAACCAATATCTAAAGGTACGTTACCAAAAGGCGCCAAGTAGAGCACTAATTATGCGAGACATTGGTGTGAAAGAGCATTGACACCATGGTCGACAAAGCCAATTATACGCTAACGCACTCATGAGCAGACTCATTCAGACTCAGATAGAGCCGTGAGTCTGAGTGAGTCCGAGTGAGTAATAATTTGGTGAGTCTGAGTCCAAGTGAGTCCTGCTGAGGAAAATGTTTGTGAGTCTGAGTACAAGTGACCTCTAAGGGCAAAATATATTTCATGAGTAAGTCTGAGTGAGCTCCACATTTTTTGCCGACCTATGGTGCTGGCATGGTTGCCGACATCTAAAAACCTAACTGACAATCGTTCAGGGTTCTTCCTGACATTGCTGCGGCCTTGAAAATCAATAAATGAAAATGTCCGGCAGCTTTCATTTGTCGCATGCTAATTTTCCAAGCTTTCTGGTGATACGAATTTCGGATGATACGAATATTTTTGGTGGTCCCGGGAGATTCGTATCACCGATGTTTCACTGTATACGATTGTGTCCTAACTTAAGAGAGCCTAAAGACTGGCAGATTGGTGAATTCCAGAGAAAGATAAGCAAAGGTGCACATTATGTCCAATTTACTTAAATCGTAATATTTCGCAGTTCTGATTATATTTTGGCTAAGCAAACAAGAACGCTAACACCGTAAAGAAATAAACATAGATTTCAATTGCCTGGAAATCGATACGGCAGATATTTTCCCATCTTGTGGCGGAAAGAAGGTCGTGTTCTATGTCAAAAGTGTTCACTCTTAATTTTTGAAAAAATTGCGCTATAAGGGCCGAGAACGTAAGGAAAGAACAGACACTACATTCGGAAACTCACAACTTGTTTATCATCAGAAAAACAAACATGTAACACCTCGACATTACGCCTAGTGGTGTATGTGAAACGTTTATATAAAACTGCTGGCATTGTATACTTACTGTCAAAACGAAATGTAAGTACATAATCTTAATCTTACGCAATGGTACGTGGATTTACGAGCGTTGTCCATAAAGATGGAACAATTAAACGAATAAGTGGTACTTTTACGAGGTCTTCAGTAAAGTGCTAGTTGTAGCCGGGACACTGGTTTTCTGGTTATCTGGTTTCCTGGATATAGTTAGCAAGACCTGGTTAACAGGGCATGCGAACACGGTATCCAAACATCCCGCAGGCGAACTCCGAGATATAGTAGGTGTCTTCCATATCAGAAACATGGTAGAAGCGTGTGCTAGTCAGTCTTCCATCACACTATCAGATAAATAGTTTACTTACTTAGGCAGCTCGTATCAATTAGCTTTTGAGCATAATCAGTTATACTGAATTTCATTCTAGAATATATTCCTTTACGCGTTTCGAACTTGCGCAGCATGGCAGGGATCCCATTTAGTCCTAGGTAAGATCAGGTACTTACCTGTTGTCGTGCCATTATGTATACAGCGTTAGCAGTTTTCGCATCAATTTTTCGCATTTCCCCCCCGGGCGGCTTTTGAAATGCTGAACTATGTACATGTATGTTTTCTTATTAATAAGCCAGTCGTGAATTCGCGCGTACAGTGAACGTTCTTGCATCGGCGTTCCTCGTATCGCACTCTTCCAAGAATGAATCAGTATCGACACGCCCGTCTGTCAGTGATATTGCTACATGTTCATTCCGGCATTTCCATTTCACAAACCCTTATTGAACCACTGCGCCGAGATCAAATGAGTTATTCCTTATCTATTATACTTTGAAGCAGGAGATAGAAGTGATCACTCGTCGGCTCATTAGACCCTTTACGAAAGAGGTATTTACCGACTGCCCTTACCTTTACAAGGCTCATATTCAAACTATTTTTGCACGAGATTCTCATATGTATATAGTTCTTATGCCTCGAAAGCATATTACGCTTTGCGGTGTTCGCTCTTCCATCTGCGCTAATCAGGAGACTTTCAGATCAACCACCTAGTCGAAGTATACAATTTGAAGAATAAAGTACCTGTTCTTGCAACTGGGCTTCGTTTCTCTGTTTCAAGTTGTCGACGAATACGGTCTCGTTGTGCGACCTGCTAACCACATGATTAAGCTTGCAAAGTAACACGAACTGCAAACGTCGCCGTAGAAAATTATCTGGCAGACCCGCCATCCTTCATTTCCAAATCGGAAGCGTAGGGCCACGGCTTCTTTGATGTTTCAATCAGGGCCGCGCTCACACCACGCAGTGGCCTCATGTCGAACTCTTCGTTCTTTTTCCTAAAAGTTCTCTCGATTTCCAGCGCCTCTCATGCATGCTGAAGAGAAGCTTTGTTTTAGAAAGAACACTGCGCCCCAGTACGTTCCGCGGAGTTTAAAAAATCACAGGGTCCCTTATGAATTCAGCTAAAACGACTCGAAGGCGAAAGCCATCTTTTTCTTCTCAGTCGATGTGCTGATTTTGCCCCGCCGCCCACTTAAACCTTTCCGCACCTAACGTGGTTTCACGCTACCTCCATGATCGGAGGCGTTGCAAGCTTTCCGCACCTCACCTGGTTGCAGTGCCTCCGTGATCGGCCCACCTTTTACAAAGCGATTATGTCATGAGGGGACGTCAACATGTGGCGTTCTGATGACGTCGCGAATTCTGGCGATCTGTGACGTTGTGATGACGTCATCTGGTCACGTCATCACGTGATGTTTTCTTTGCATCACTCATGTTGACGCCGACGCCGCTGGACGTCGGTCAATTCTCGCGTTTGATGAGGCATCTGTGGCTTTCGCCTTAAAAGGAAACGCAATATTAGCTCCGCACAAGAGCCTATAGTTGTTGAGGTCCGTCGCCTCCGCCTAGCGCTATGAACGTTGACAACATGCAGCCCAGCCCAGCCAAATATAATGCTGAACAGTACTGGTAACGCTATCGCCTAGTGTAATCTGAATATCATTCACGATTGGTGGTTCCTAAGTCAATCTCAGAGTTGCACCTTACGCTGCCCTGGTATAAAACTTTGCCAGTGCTCTGCAGTAATGCAGGCGTTAATTTAAGGCGAAAGCCTTAGATGCCTCATCAAACGTGAAGATTGACCGTCGACGTCAACCGTTGTCCCGCGGCGCCGGCGTCAACAGAGCGATGCAACAAAACCATCACGTGATGACGCCGTCATATGACGTCGTGATGCCGTAACAGATCGCCAAAATTTGTGACGTCATCATAACGTCACTATAGTGTCACACAACCTGACGTCACCTGATGACGTCATCACACGACATCATCGCTTGGTCGAAGGTGGGCCGATCACGGAGGCAGCGCAAAACCAGGTGAGGTGCAGAAAGATTGCAACGCCTCCGATCACGGAGGCAATGCAAAACCATGTGAAATGCAGAAAGCTTTTGGAGTGGGCGGGGGAGGATCAACACATCGACTGAAAAGAGAAAGAGGACGGCTTTCGCTTTCGAGTCGTCTTAGGCGAATGCATAAGGGGCCCTGTGACTTGGCGGAGTGTGTCACGTACCTTGCTCTGTACTTCACCGACGACGTCTTGGATGATCTCGAGCTGCGTGGAGGTGCCAGGAGAAGCGGGCTTGGGTGGACAGAACGACTGGTACGACTTCTCCTTGCCGATGCCCGGATGGCGCGGGCCCGTGGTTCCGGATCGCGAGGTCACGTCTTTCAGCTCGGAAGTCGGCTTGTTGGAGGCCGTGCCCGACACGTTGACGCAGCGGAGACTGCTCGCCATGGCACATATACGAAAAGTATCAGTAACGTAAATGCAGGCACCCACAAAGCGTTTACGTCTGTTATCGTTGTGACTACTCGTTGGAGGCTATGTATAAGCGTCGATATGTGTGCTAGTTGGCATACGTTATTTTAACAGCGCACAAAAGGACGGGACAATGGAAGATACAGGACAAGCGCTGAACAAAGGAAGAGCGCTCGTTCTCTTCGTTTGTCTGTATCTTCTCTTCCTTTGTCCCATCCTTTTGTGCGCTGTTAAAATGATGGCTACATATTGTCGCGTGGTCGTGACGTTGACGAAGGTAGCAGTCAGCGTGTTCAAGGGGAAACTTTTATTCGGGCGAACTTGTGCCCAGGAAATGAAAAGTTAAAGCACTAACACCCGCTGCACAACGACAGCGGCGAACAGAGTGTCGGCCGCCGAGTAACTTCATCTGCGGTAAAACGCGTCGGCATTTATTCATGTGGCATCGAACATTCGAGCCTTATCGCTGGTGGCCGCGTTAGTTCCAGAATATACTCCGTTGTTCGCGTTTGCGCGCTCAGGCCTATCAGAAGGTTCTAAAATAATCTGGAAGGTTCCCAGACATTCGGTCGTGGTTTGTGCAAGGCAGTGGTTATACGTGTAACGGACCGGTTACATAAAAATAGCAATAGAAGCACGCGTGGCAATATGATTCAGTAGCATATGCAGTCAGTGAAGGATATTGCAGGTGAGCGAAACGCAACTTGACTATCGTATATTGGCAAGTGGTTCTGCCCTCGCCAGTGTTACCTGATGAGTTTACTCTGACGGAGGCAGGACCACCTGCTGAAAGGTTACCAAAGTTGCGCTTCGTATAAAGTGTTCTTGAGCATAGCCCCCGCACTAAATAAAAGTCGGGATACGAGTTACACGCGAATTTCGGTTTGGAAGGAGGCTTCACGGCAATGCTTGACGGCAATGCAAAGACGATGAGTGTGGTGGAGGCGGGTGAAGTGAGGGCGGTTATACAAAAAGGTGAGGGCGGCGCCTTTGTTATACAAAAAGTTACTTATTCTTGGCGTTATAAAATTGTAAACTCATTCACGTGAACACTATGCTTCCTCGCTTTTGCGTCTTGCTTTTCTTCAATTAGTCCACGGTACTATGACTGTTGCTAATAGCTCAAAGCAAACACATATTCGCTGTATCTGCACGTTAAAGAGCACCAGATCGTTGACATTCCCACAACCCTCCACTACGGCGTGCCTCATAATGATATCGTTGTGGCATGTAAAACTCCAGATATTATTATTATTATTATTATTATATTATTATTATTATTATTATTATTATTATTATTATTATTATTATTATTATTATTATTATTATTATTATTATTATTATTCGCTGTATCAAAGACCCAAGCAAGAGCACTATTACCAACCCTGGTTTTTGCTCAGCCGCGAATTTCTACAAAAGTTGCAAAGCGGTCTTTTGATGTGGCACATTTTTGATAACTATGGTAGCGCTGTGTGTGTATGTATGTGTGTGCGTTGTCTTTCTTGTGTCCTGTTTCAGTGCGCTACTATAGCTAAAAACAATTATTGTGGCGTTTCACCTTATGGTACTCGTACAAGCCTCAGCGACTCAAAGACGACAGCAACAAATGTTAAGTGAACGCATCGGTTTTTCTGCAACAGTAAAGGAAACACTTGCGCATATATATATATGTAAACAAAAGGGCCACTCTAAACCGTCACTTCCTTAGCCGCTACAAGTGTGTACGAAATCGCTGGACCATTGGAACGCCCTTGAGACGAACAGCGTCTCTTTGTCCTTTTGGTCTCACTCACCGGTGCTCTTTGATGTTGTCCTTAGCGACGGATCTCCAGTGGTCAATGAGCTCGCGGGGGCTGATGTCCAGCGTCTCGATCCCCGTGGTCATGATGAGCAGCTTGTCCGATGCGTGGAACTCCGAGCCTGCAGCATGGCGAGATCAAAGGAACGCGCTTAAGCCCGAGGGACATTTCCGGTGGCTTGCGTCGGTAGAGTCGCACCGCTCTACCAACTAGCCCCAATAGCCGTTCTTCTTCGTCGCTCGACCGGTTAATGCATCCAATCACGTTAGCGGTCGCCGTTAAACTAACAAAAAATTGTGTGCAAGAGGCGACGCGGTTGAGAGTATGAACTTCATAGTGACATTTCTGGTCAAGTACAAGCGACAAACTTAAATTAGGGCAGCTCGGCGTAAGTTTGGAGGGAACTTGCAGCGCCTAAACTGTTAAACTATTCTAATTCGGCACGATTTGATCTTTTCACGGCCTCTCCTGAAGAACTAAAACCGATGTATACGGTTTCTATGTATATTATCTTGTCATTTTTTTTTTATTTTGTTGCCACTATAGAGAAAAGCGTCAGCGCGAAACTTATTGAAGCATATGTATACTGCTATATGTATGTATACATGTATATATGTACGCATATGTGATGTTCCTCCCTGCCTTATAAGAAAGGGTTGTAAACACGTCAAGCTGATGGAGGACTGTTTTTATGCTGCGAACTGTTTGAGGATTCTTTTTATGCCCATTCCGTGTCTGTAATTATACATGATGGCAAATAAAACAATTTCAATTACAAGAAAGGTTTGGTCCCGACGCTAACTCCGGCAAGATGCAAAAACCGTAATTCTGCAACGTGTGCACTTTTGAGTTTTGACCCCTATCGGTAAGATGAGATTACGAAGTTCAGAACATGCGTTCTAACTAGCAAACTTCTTTTTTTCATTTTATGAGCCGGACATTTCACTGGGTAACTATCATAGAAAGCAAACAGTACAAGAGACGAGCAGTCAACAGTTAGTTGCATTCTAGTTAATAAGAGTTCACAATAATTAATGATTTACGTAAAAACGTTCTTCCCAGTCGTCACATTCGTGAGAGCTATTTAGAATGTTCGTCATTCTCAAACTAATAAGTTTCGACCAAGTCTCTCAAGCGGTTCAATCGTGGCAGCATTTATCGATTTGAATATGAGTGTCAAAATAAAGCCTTCAAGCTAGACTAAGTCAGAACACCCTGCATTTTTATTCATGCTGAGGTGTTAAACGCAGCTTCAGCGCAAATTTTGTTTTGATATAGTAGTTTATGAAGTCTTTATTAAAAATTGAAAATTAAATACTGCATGTTTAGGCCCAGGAACTAGGATTAGGCTATGAGGCATGCCTCATGGGGGGACTTTGAATTAATTTAGGCCACCTGGAGCTCTTCAACGTGAACCTATACCTAAGCACACGATTTTTTTTTTGTTCTTTTTTGCCCCTAACGAAATTCGGCCATCATGGTCGCCTCACGAAAGCGTGCCAGAAATATTGCCACGCAAGACATTTTTCTTTCCCTCTGATTAAGTCCTATATATGTAAAATAGCTTCTCAAGAGTGCCCCCTTTATGACGACGATGCGATGACGCATATTTTCTCTAAATTACGTACCTGGATTTTGGGCCACATTGACGCTCACGGTGCTGTTAAGTGGAATGATCCCAAAGAAAGGCTTCACCTTGTATCCGTCGATGTTGTTTGTCTTAATCTGAAAGTAACATTGAGAAATAAAAATTTGTAGATTTGTAGACTTCGCTATTCAAAGATCCCTGGAATGATAGAAAGTTGATCTAGTTATAGTAAGAATTCATCACGAAAGAAAGTTGGTGTGTAAATACGGACACAAGAGACAAGAACGAGACAACACAACATTTGTTTGCATTGTGATGTTCTCTTCTGTGTCCGCGTTTGCACGCCCATCCTCGTTCGTGATGACGATCCCTACGTCAAATGTTTCCTCTTTTGGCAACCTATAAGCCAAGCAACACGCACACGCACACACACACAAGCGAACAAAGCATCCTGCCCTACGAGTCCATTATCTCTCTCTCTGTGTGTGTGTGTGTGCGTGTGTGTGTGTGTGCGTGTGTGTGTGTGTGTGCGTGCGTGCGTGTGTGTGCGTGTGTGCGTGTGCGTGTGTGCGCGCGCGCGTGTGTGTGCGCGCGTGCGTATGTGTGTGTGCGTGCGTGCGTATGTGTGTGTGTGTGTGTGTGTGTGTGCGTGTGTGCGTGTGCGTGCGTGCGTATGTGTGTGTGTGTGCGTGTGTGCGTGTGCGTGTGTGTCTGCGTGTGTGTGTGTGCATGTGTGTGCGTGTGTGCGCGCACGCACACACACACGCTCGCTTGTGTTTTGAACGCAGCCAATCTTATATGCCTTCATTGCAACCAGTGACGAAAATTCGCCTAACAACGAATGGCGTTAGAGGCAACGTTTCGACAAGGAGGCATGCCCACTTGTCGGAACGTTGCCTCCAGAGACCCTTCCTGTTCAACGACATTTCATCACTTGAAGCCTCCATCTGCCCCTGAACGTCTCCGTCTAGACTGCAACGAAGGTTACACCTCAACAAGATTTCTTCAGCCCAACCGATAAGTACGCCTAAATTCTGCTCATTGGCAATTTTACTTACATGCAATTTAGTCTTAATGAAAAGCTACGCCAGTGAAGCAACAAAAGCGCGCCGTACCTTGAACGCGACGTGGCTGTCCGAGGTGTTGGTGAGCACCAGGCTTCCCACATGCTTGTTGACGTCAGGCTCGTCGGCACCAAACACAAGGTCGGTCTCGGGCCTGTCGCACGGTCCACGTAATGAAATTCGAAAACATAGAAAGAAACCGAGTCAGAAAACGAGTCGACAGGAGTGGCAGAAACGGCAAACGCCAGCGCGTGCAACAATACCCACTAAGATAAGGAGGAGGCAAAAGAGACATTTTGCCTTATCGTGTAGGTTGTACGACTGTCTCCAAAGAAACAATTAATCTTGTTGCATTCCGCATTCGTTCGGCGTTGTGGATTGCAACAGCGCGAATGTTTATTTGGGCAATATTATTAAATCCACAATTCGTTCACTGGAATAAGGAGCGCAGCCAGACATTTTTTCCGGGGGAGGGGGCAGGCGGGAGTCAACCTTACTTTACGTATGTTCGTACGTTCGTTTGTATGTGTGCGTGTATCTATACAGGTGCAAAATTGAAAAACTTCGCAGGAGGGAAACTCGACAGTGTCCACGACGCACGCGCCTTTTAACGTAACAAATTTATGCAACACTGAATCACGCAAGTTTATTCTTCAATGGGGTTGTAGCATTACAACACCAACAATACGCACAACTTCCCTGTCGATGGGAAACTTCCCAGGCTGCCAGGCTCTATAGGACAGAGCTACTTCCGAGGTTCGAAAGTCATTCTTACCATAGCTGCATCGAAAGCAGCACAACTGCATCGCTGAAACAGCTTCACGTTGTCGTGCTTCATCGCTTAACCGCCATTTGGATTCCAGATGTGTCAATGAACGTGCAATCACTATAGCATACCGCTTCGAATAAAATGTGAGCACTGGATCAAGCATCTTTTTTCTTCCAGTCGCTAAAGGTACCTGCATGGTGCCACATCCAAAGCATTTTGCCATTTCTTTAAGTCCAACCTGACCACTGAACGTGATCATTGTTATTTTTCTGTTTGTTCAGCAGCGTATTTGCACTTCGCTCGCCAGTTTGCCCGATATACGGCCTTTTGTATGCTCCTTTCGTCATCTACAAAACGACATCATCGGCGAAAGTTCGCCTTTTTCATCTAAGAAAGCACGCGTTCTAAACCGTCCACCGAAAATAATGCGTTTAGAAGTGAGGCCCCTGCAGAAAGCTTCCTTCTTTTTTTCCTACTTTTACTGTTATTAACGGCTAGAACGAAGTCCAAAAAGCAGTTCGCCCGTAAGGAAAGCGTGCTGCGCTGTCCCATAACGTCGGATTTTCGTCGCCTCTAGCACGACATGGCTGGTCGTAAATGCTGAACAGCGCTGTCCGACGCTTTACATAATGTCATGGGCGATATATTTGCATGTATGATCGACCCATATATTGCGTTGAGTCTCGAAGAATACTATTCAGGAAACTAGACTGCGCAGCATACGGAGCTGCTGTGAAAGGAGCAGTAAATGTGTGAATTGCAGAAAAAGAAAAAATGGCAACGAATGACGACACAATAAATAAACGCGCCTACTTCTATAGATGTACATATGTATGTACAGCAAGAACTTGCAAAAAAATTGCACCCTTCTCGCGGAGTCCACGAAAGTAAATTTCGGTAGAATGAGTTTGGTCAAATACAATGCGATATTGGTCTCGAAGGTAGCAAGCGAAATAAAACCATGCTCTGTGTTGGCTTACCACGCAGTCGGTGTTGACAACGCAAAGCTTTGACGGTCAGTATCATAAAATAATTTTAAAAAGAAACATCCGTTTTGTACCGGAACAGAGGTGTGAAAAGAAATGTTTTCTTTCTCAGAGAAGTAATGACATTGCTTCCAGCAATCGACAGCATACTATTGCTGCCCGCACGCATTTCCGCGTCGGAAAACGTTCAGGTGATTGTATGATAGTCTGTCTGAAATGTGATTCACGTATTTTGGTAAACGATAACGAATACGCCCATTGCCACTCGGTCATGTCAATGAAAGCCAAATAATTCCCTTGCCGAGCAGGCACAGACCTCCTGAGCAACTCCACACTAACTATTTGCATAATTTTCCTTGTCTATTTATCGTCTTTACTACAACCGGCTTTGCGAGTTCACTCTAAACAACGCAAGCGTTGCTTCGGCATAGTGATATGTGTTATCGTACAGACGTATGACGATATGGTGGACAAGGAAATTGTATCCCTGATCGCGTTTGATGGATGGCTCTTTTTTATAGGAGCGCTTCCTTCGAACTCTCGATCAGAAAGGAAAGCTATATACACTAAACCGTGAATGCGGCTATACACAACAAGATGTCTTTTCTTCGTGTCATACTTATGAGCGGGCCTGCCGAGTCTGTATACGATCGCGTTAAGGCTTATTTCCTTGCAGCAATTTATAACGAAGCACTCGCGTTCGCCTATCGTCGGCGACGATCGCTGTTCAAAGTCGTGGTAAAAAGTACCTAAATAACAAAGCTGCTTTTTACTGAAGTGGTCGGCCTTTTATTCACAAATTCAATGATCGCATCGGTCGCACTTTCCTAGAAACTGATCCAACACTCACAGCAGAAAACGTTCACGAAGGGCCAGCTTGACCAGAAAGGGCTAGAAATGAACCATTATATTTAGCACCAAGCCGTATAATATTATACAAAGGAGAAAAGGCTAGTGGTAGTAAACGTGATCACAACCATTATAATGCGATTCAACCGACACAAAGTTGTTAACTAATACATCTTCAACAACGCCAGTTTAGATGGCTTCCAACACATTCGGTTCCCAATGTGACAATCCTCATTACAATGAAAATATAATTATCGCGTTTCACAAACGTACCCGTAAAATCTATCGATTTTGGAGCGCATTCATGCAGGGCCTGTTATGGAAACAAAATGAACTTTGTTACAATTTATTACTCTTGCGCATACGTAGATACGGCCGTCACGCACGCTGTTGTGAGCCAATCCACGCCCGCATGCCAGAGAAAACGTTTCCAGCCTGTCAGCAACTATCGAATCAACACTTCTGTTAGACTATTTGCTCGTACATATCAGACAAAGAAGCGTGCAAACGTTTCGACGGTTGCGATCTCGTGATAGACGTTTCAAAGATCGGTGAAACTACTAGGCTTCTGCAAGGGAACTGCGTAACCACTTCATATGACTAATGTCATAGAAATGTTCCATCAAGAATTCTTCCATCCGGAAATGTTTTGATCTGCACTGCCTGCAATATTTGTCGACTTCACGCCGTTCGTCCATCCCTTATTCCGACGCTCTATAGAATTTTCTGCCAACGGATCAACACGTCAGAACGTAAGCTCCTTAGAAAAACTAGCCGAGATATTTGGCTCGTCGTCTTTCCAGTCTTACTGCTGTGAATCTCGCAGGCTCCCCACTGGCGCAATAAGGCTTTCAAGAAGGACTCTGGTTACATTGTCAAATAAAGATATGTTCTGACCGTAAGCAGGAATTACTTCTTCATATGTTAACATGGTAATCTCATTCAGATTGAGCTCGCATGCAATTTAGCATTCTCTGTGTGGAATTCGCTACAGCGATTTGTCCTTTAAATATTGGCGTTTCACCGAGCTTTCTTCGAAATAAGTCGTTTTGTATGTGAAAAGCCGATTAGCGTAATTGCAGTTCCTACTGCCAAAAAAAAAACATTTAATGGACGGTAACAAGTAGACAAAAATACGAAAGGAGAACCACTTCACACTCTCAACTCTCCAACATTCGGATTCAGTTTGACCGCTCCAACATCATCCGGCCATCCACTTCTGTGATTCTGAAGCTCCTTCAGAATTACAGAATTCTGAAGATTCTTCCGACAGCGCAAGCAGTGTGCAAGATCACTGTTCATCAACAATCGACAAATTCAACTATAATCCTCTGAGCAGAGATGAAAAAAAATGAACAGATGGACTGTGTATAATCAGCCGCGTGAAACAAAGTTCAAGCTATCACTATAGGCATCATTGATCGGAATATAGCGCAGCTACCGCGCCCGCATACGTTATTCACATGGACTAGTTTACATATGCAGTTGAACAAGGTCTTGTGATTACACGTTAAACACGGTCAGCATTAAAATAATACACGTGCACTTCGTATATACGCTGTTTGAAATAATTGAAACTCAAGTCCCTAAAGTGCGTCCGTAGCGACCTAAAAATTCCTCTTTCTGCAGTGGTACCATCCGCAAATGGTTGTTTTATGCGACAAGGTCTTTAGCGCTGTTGAAGCTTCACAAATGCTTGGTAGAAGGCTAGGTAGCATAAAATTGTACAAGTAGGACCTACTTCCGCATATGAATTCCAATTTACTTAGTAGCACTGCACGTGGGGTAGCATGTTCTTCCATGTAGCGCAGGCACCTTCGCTATAAATTTAGCATTCACTGCTCGTGGAAGTGCGCTGTAAGCTAGCACAAACATCATGAATGACGATCGAAAACTGGAAAAACCATAACCTGTGCTGTGCTCCCTGTGAATTCCATAGCGAGAAGGCAGAACCTGTTTCGCACGTGTGCAACACGCCATGGAACATGTGTATTAAGGACGCCACTACTATTCAATATTCCCGATGGCTCTTATAAATGTTGAGCGGGACTAAGTGCTCGACAGCAAAAAACAACACGGATTATAATCACAGCAAATAGGGCGAGTTGCGCAGCGCAGGCCAGGCCAAGGACAAAATGGGCGACACGGGCGACATGGGCGCTGTTTGATGCACTGTGTATTTGATTGGACCCATAGGCGCGTGCAGAGTTGACCATAAGAGTAGGGAGGACTCATCGCCGTGCCACCACCCCCACCCCCACCCCCTCCGCCACCCTCACGGTGATAGAGTCTAAAAGACAATATGCTTCAAAACTGACGAAAAATTGAAGATGAAGCAGCGATGACGGGCTTCCCACAATGGCCTGCCTTTGCGAAAAGCACGCCCCTGGCTTTCCGGAAAGTGGGGAAGTGGTAAACAGTTCCTGGAATGCAACGCAGCCAGCAGAGGACCTCGGCCGCCATTATCGTCCACAAACCTGCGTTGGCCTAACTCCGCTCTTTAAACAACTGTTTAAAAACAGTATTGTTTCAACGTTAGAATTCGCAGGTCTCGAAAGACTTTTCACTCACTCTGCATGCAAATTTCAGTGGTGATGTATGACTGCCGTGTCTGCTTGCTCTCTAAAACACTGTGTGTATTAAAAAAAGAAAGAAAGACGTTTCGAGCGTTCCGGAATAAGCGTGATGATGGTGGGCAGTATATACGCACTCGACTTTGATGAGCGCTGCGTGGTCGTCGGTGTCGGCGCTGCTGCGCACCGTGAACATGCCGAACTGACTCCGGTAGAACTCCTCGATGGCTGGCGTCCGCGGGATCCGCTCACGAATCACCTGCACCAGCGATGCGCGGCTGAGATGCGGCTCAACGTCGGCTGGCTGAACCTGCCGCGTTCAAGGCACGAACACAAACAAGAGAAGGAGCGGGAAACACGACGGGCACCTGCGTTTATTCGACTGAAAAAGTCAGAAATTACAGTCCTCGTGCAACGTGGAAACATTCCTTTTCTCGGTTTACTATACAATCTAATTTTCAAAATTATCCGAACGCGATGAATCTAATTTCTGAACATCATGAGGTACAGTGTTCTGGACAGTCTTTCTTTCGCTACTTACGCGAAATATACACAATAAGAGAGGTAGACACAAAGTGTTTAAATTAATGCGCCCTCTTCGTGACATCACTCGTTTTTTTTTTTTGTTTTTTTTAATAAACTAGCTAGTGTGAATACGCGCTGTAATTGTGCTGTGCATAGAATCAGGCCAAAATATTAAAGATAGAACGTGACCAGCTGAGGTAATGAGTACTCGCTGCACTTTCTTCTGGGGTTCCTTTAGCAGGGTTTTAAAAAGCGGCAATAATTGAGAAGGTGCATCTAAAGAATAAAAAATAGAGTTACATTACGTGCACGCGGATGTGCTGTTGTCTCCCATGCGCAGCACATTGCCAAAGTATCGGAATGCTCTAAAAGGACGCAATGGAGCCAAAAGCCCACAACAAAGCACCAAGCTGAGAAAGTAAGCGATCGGGAAAATGTGAAGAAACGCATGACACAGTCAGTGCTACCAGTGTCGCCCGTGATACATGTTGGGCTGAATCTCTCTACATCGGTGAGACCGGCAACACGAACGGTCCTTCGAAGCAACACCACAACAGCGACAAGAAAGGGCATGTCATGATTTGCGTTATAGCAGAAGATGCGCAGGTTATCTCAACAAAGGCTACCTTTATATGAAGGGGCAAGAATCCTGTCAATGAACAAAGGCAGGAATTTTCGTCATGTCTACAACTGTGATCGATAATCATGCGAACGTCTCAAGGAATCTTCAATTGAACGAACGGTGATACGCATCGCGCGTACCTACGATCATTTCTCCGCATACTATAGGCAGTGAATCAGTATTGACAGTCCTAGCTGAAGTGCGAACAATGCATCTCTACAGACGTACATTTCGTCGGTCTTATGGTCGGCGACAGTACATACTATGACGTGTGATATTACGCTCTATAAAGTCAGATCTTGTAGTCAACTGATACTAAAAATAGATCGGTTACACATGCCCGCGTAGCGCATTTTCGCAGTGATGTGTGCAGCGCGACCTGCAACACGCAGCCGAGAATCCTCGGCCTCGCGTTATCAAACTCGCTTCGAATATAGACAAGTCTGTATCACATACGCGGCGATAAATGACGCGACGTACGCGTACCATTACTGTACTCAGTGTAAGTTGAGCTTTCTATTCCCTTTGCAGCATGCCGACCGGCACCGCCCGCTTTTCCTTCCGTTAAATCGATCAGTTACTACGAATGGTTGCCAACCCACGATGATTAGCGGATTCCTACGAGTTTGTGGCTCGTAGTAAGACTTGGCATTCTTCGCTGTAACTTCGGTGTGCCAGACGCGAAAGCAAAATACCGATCTGTGGCCTAGAATGAAACAAGATTCGTGCAGGTTTATTTCGTTCCTGTCGTCAGTTGCTTGCTTTTATGTAGTGCGGTCTATTCAGACATTCCGATGTCGAAACACGCGTTGTCTCTGCTGAAACAGTATGGCATCGCGTGGCATTTTCACGTTCATTCAAACAGCTCTTCTTTCGAATCGAACTTAACACGTTCCCATTCCATGCGAGAACTTCACAATATTGAGGCTTTCAAACGTAAAAACATTTTCATTGCATTCTACACCTCCACGCGCCGTGATCCGCTACATCCTTATACTCAAGCCTTTCAGCACGAAACATGCATTACTTCCACGCATAGTTTACCACAAACTTCCTGCCGACAGCTGCTATCCTCTTTTTTTTCTGCCTGCCTATAACCGAGCCAGTTGATACAGTTGCAAGTACAGTCGTTTTTACTCGACATTCATTCAAATGCATCTAGGAGCAAAATGAACACGATGGCGGTACCACGACGAATAGCAACCGCTTTTTTTATTGTTTGGCTGACGCACACACACTTGGCTTTCCTTCTTCGCGGGATTAAAGCAAAGCGAGCACTTCATGTTTCCAGTAACCTACTCGTCGAACTCTCCTCAATAGTGATGAGTGAATGTAATTCCGATTTATCTATAACACATTATACTTCAAACTTAACCGGGTAACGTGCAGTACAAAGTTGTTGGGAACGACATTGTTAGTTCAAAATCTTGATACACCGTCGTGCTAATGGACAGAAACACATACAATCCATATTCACCAGCGCAGAATCCAAATATTTTAAAGTGCGGCGCGGCGCGATGTGTCAGGTAAGCCGGACACTGCAAGGTTAAGCGCTGCATGCTTTCCTTCGAGAATAAGAAAACTAAGTAATGACTCACTTCAGGACTGGCAACGTTGATAATGAAGTCTACATCGTCCCATGTGTACTCCCGGAAGGGAAGCTTTTGCTGTAGAAAGGTAAAAAAGAGAAATAAAATGTAAGTTGCGACATTAACTCACCCACCGACACCACATTTCTGTAAACAGCTCAATGTTACACTGTAACAAGGAAGATAATCTTCATTCTTTAAGAACTTATAATAGTTTAGGTACCCGAGAGAGCAAGATAACATCATCACAAAGTTCATAGCAAGGTTTTCATACCTTCAGAATATTCCACGGAATATATCGCAGCAAGAAAAGCGTGCTTACCGTTCAGATGCACGTTCAGTAATGTTAACACCTTGCTTTCGAGCCATAGCTTTGGAAATTACAGAAGCAAGTCACGGGGTCGTAACGGCGAAGCACCGTCAAGGGCGATGTTACCAGCGACAACCAACATCGCGCAAGAAAGCACACCAAAGAAGCTAGAAATCGTTACGGCATGCTCGTATAACGACGAGCTCGCAGACGTAACCACGATCGCCAGGCTTATACGGCAGCGTACCGCGAGCGCATGAGTAATCCCAGCAATCGAGCAACGCCTTGGCGCGGCTCTGGGTCACTTACCGATTCTCATTCCAACTCCCAAGATGTCGGCTTTAGTTGCGCGCGCATGGCGTCGGAACGTGAGAGTCAAAACAAAGAAGAGAAAGATGACGACTACGCCAGGTCTTCTTTTTTTTTTTTCTTGCTTCGGAATATAATGCGTCCGCGCCTTCAGGGGAAAAAAAATGATCATCCGTTTGTTCTACAGCTCTCACTGATTGCTGTTACCGCAAGTTTTTGGGCACAGGAAAAAGAAAGAAAAGAAGTTTAAGCAGAAACCCGGCGTCAGATAATCGGTTTGCGCAAGGCAACCTCCCCTGACGTCATTATTTCCCAGCTTCGGCTCTCCAAGTGTGCACATTTCGCGTTGAATTGTGCAAAAGCGCGCCGTCCGTTGCTTGGTTTGTGGTATATCTAAATACGGCTGGTAGCTATAGGGACGCCACCATTGCCACACCTCGACAACGCACGACTATAGCCACGCGCTAAACTTTAGAGCAACATTAAACGGCGGCGAGACCACGTGCCTGTGCTCTTACTTTTTTGCTTCCTTTGCGTGCGTGTGACCGTGCTCCAATAGGCTGTGACGTGCGGTTCCTTCCTATTAGTGTTCGGCTTATTCGCCTGCTAAGTTCACGTACAGAGGTCAGCACAGTAGTCTAAAACGATGAAGCGGCACGTTCCAGATTGCATGGGGTAGCGTTTATCGATACCACGTTCTTTGAGGCAGGTCGCGTTTGAACACAAATCGTGTGTAACTGCGCATGCCGTACAAGGACTACCTCAAGCCAGGTGTTGTCAGTAGGCGTTGCTCGCGTAGTGGCGTAGTCCTGAGCGCACCGCTTCAGCATTCTAGCACAGTGAGTGCTTTACCAATGGCTTTACTACGTGACGTCATAGGGCCAAAAGAATGTTGTAATTTTGTCGATCGGGTCAGTTCTGGTCAGCACTCTCAAGGTCACTAAATATACTGGCAAGAACTTTGAGCAGACGCCGACCAAGGCACATTTACCGACATATCTGCAAATACCCAAGCGAAACGTTGTGTTTTAACTCCTTTTATCTCCTTTTTTCTTGCGTTTGAATTTTCGAATTTTGGTGTAGGCTGTACTATTTCGGGTGCAGCCGCATAGGGGTGCGTGATCCGGAGTTCATAAAGGCGCTAGCGTGCAGAATTGACGAAACTAGCGAATACGCAAGTTGCATTTATCCACTGATTACAAAGCTTACACGCTTGACTAGTAATACAACTATTTAGAGTCCTATACAGCTTCATTTTGCAATCATGCTCGCTCACAATTCGTAATGAACTCGCCGTGGTCAAAGATGGTAAATCCCTCTTTGTTGCCGTCCGAGTCCCTTCATGCCACATTGGACCGTTTAGGCGTAGAACGCCGGACCACCAAAGCCGAGCAAGCGTGAAATATTGCGCAACTATGGGCACAGTTGTAAGCTGTATGACTCCCCGCGAGCGCAGGATTGAGTTTGACGGATTATACCCAATGATACGGCGGAGTGAGCTCTCTCGGACTCTGATCGACAAAACTACTGCCTGCCTGAAAGGCGAGTGAGAGGCTAAATTTAGCTCCAATTGCGTCATGAGTTGCGCGACAACGGCGCCAGTCCTGCAAGCGAGCAATGCGTGGCTGACAGTCGCTTGCCTCCTGTACACAGCCATGCCAGAATTAGGCGCGTGGGTATGTGTGGTTGCAAGTATGTAAGCGACAATAGTATTACACGTTTTCGTTACACGCTGATCGACCGTAAACGCGTTGCACGTCAAAAGTGAAGGTAATCTTCGGTATGCTTGCTACCGTCATTGTCAGTTAGCTTTACGTCGTCGCACCCATCATGAATTCTCACATGTACTCTCCACAGACACCTCCGCTTGCTGAACATAAAGATGCAGCGGAAAAAAGATTGCCACGAGCTGCCGAAGACTGAAGAATTAAAAGCATGACTAGCATTCGAAGCGCTGTCTATACAAGAAGGACTGCTTCCTGCCGGCCATCCCCGCTTTCAAACATAGATGACACTCGTTATGCGCATCTTCGTCCACTCAAGCCCCCTAGATATTTTTAGGGGCGAAGTACCTTAAGGCCGAGGCTTGTCCGACGTCCATGCGCACGGCAGAGTACCGTGTAAAATCGAAACATCTGGTTTAACAATAGACTAATATCAATCATAATTGTGACGAAGCAATGTAAAACACCTGCAAGCACAAACCCTTTATACTAGTCGGCGACTTCAACGTACATATCATGGACCTTAGGGCCTAGCTTTGTCGTCGACTCGTGACTGCCCGCTGTCACGGTATGTAGAAAACCATTGCTATAGTCGAAACATATACAGGGTGTTTCAGCTAAAAAGCACCAAGTAATAAAAAATTAAGCATAGGCGCTACGCGTCCCCGAGTAGCGCAGTATTGCTCTGAGCCATATAGAGCACGTCAGAATGTTTTTTTTTTCCGATCTGAAAAGCTCGGTAAATAAAAAAGATTGCTTAATGAACTTTTTAAATAGTGACTCTAGAGAAAGACTTTCAATACAAAAGTTGTAGCGCTTGTTCAGAAACGTCGAATTTTTCAATCAGTGATAAGATAACTCTCCTGCGTAATTTTTTCCGGCCTTTCTTTAAATCGCGCGAATTTTAAAAAATACCACGTGACTGCCGCCTAACGCGCGGCGCGTTTAGTGCCCTCAAATGTAAGTTGAACGAATTATCAAAGGCTGCCCTGCGCACGAAGGTCGATTGAACGGGCTGTCGGTGACTGCGATGGATGCTAACCAATAAAAGGAGCATACCGTTTCAACAAAAAAAAAAAATTCTTCAACGAAAAAGAGGCAGTCACGGAGCAAATGCCACTGAGACCGCACGCAGCATTTGATGCAGCGTAGGCATTTTTTTTTCTTTTCTTTGCGCATCAATGAAGAAACACATCGGAAGGGGCGAGGGTGAAAGCGTGATCAAGGACCGAGATAAAAGATTCACTTGCACGTGGCGGCCACTCTTTCGTATTTTTTTAGATGGTACGCCCCTACCATCATTTAGCGTCCATCGCAGTCACCGATATAGCCTGCTCAATCGACCTTCGTGCGCAGAGCAGCCTTTGATAATTCTTAGCATTTACATTTGAGGGCACTAAAAGCGCCGCGCGTTAGGCGGCAGTCACGTGGTATTTTTTTTAAATTCGCGCGATTTTACGTAAGGCCGGAAAAAAATTACGCAGGAGAGTTATCTTATCACTGATTGAAAAATTCGATGTTTTTGAACAAGCGCTACAACTTTCGTATTGAAGATTTTTCTCTAGAGTTACTATTTAAAAAGTTCAGTAAGCAATCTTTGTTAATTACCGAGCTTCGCGGATTGAAAAAAATATTCTGACCTGCTCTGTATGGCTCAGAACAATACTGCGCTAATTGGAGACGCGTAGCGCCTATGCCTAATTTTTTAATACTTGGTGCTTTTTAGCTGAAACACCCTGTATGTGTGTATGTGAATAAAAAAAAAAGGTTTACAATAGACGAACATTAATCATAATTGTGACAGAGCAATATAAAACAACTACTAGCACAAACCCTTTATACTAGTCGGTGACTTCAACGCAGACGTTATGGACCTTAGGATCTAGCGTTGTCGTCGACTCTTTATGTCGCTTTATGTCACCTTATGTCACTCAATTTATATTATATGGGGCAACGTTCGGGTAACGTACGGTTACTCACCCATTCGATACCCAGAGCTTCTCCCACTCGTCATGATTCAATTCACTTCGCGGAGAGTCGTGGGTTGTTTTTCTTTTCTCGTTTTTTTTTTAAACAACAGGAAGCATTCTAGGGGCTTTATTGGCAACATGAGCAGCACGTGTCGCGATTTTGCCGCTCGAGTCGTCTGCGACTTGAGCTAATGTTTTTGTTTCTGCTGCAGATGCGCCGCTACTTCGCGATGCTGGAAACGTTGTCGTCTTCAACAACTACATTATTGCTGGAGGGCTTCTGTAATATTCCCCTTGTAGGTCCACCGAAAGCATGCACAGACGCCGTCATAAACTTTCAGGTTCTCTTTAGAGCGCGTCACCCACGAGAAATTTCGAACATTGATTCTTTAGACGTGGCCGGCTCTGAATTTCATGTTGTCGAAAGGGAAGCAGTAGTTCGATTACCAACGGCGCTGGAAGGTTTATAGGTCAGCTCTTCTTTCGCTATATGGCGCCGGTTCAGACTAAAGAGACGGCCTGACAGCGTTAGCATGCCGGAGTAATGGATGAACCCAGCAAACTCGGTTTAGATTTACAACCACTGTCGCAGTGAAATAGGCTGTGACATAAAAGTATGACGCTGATAACAAGAACATTTTTATACTGATTCGGACCGAAGGCCTTAGATGGAGTCGGCGTAAGAGATATGCACATTTTTCATTTAACAAGAACCATGCATTGCAGAAGGAATGAACAAATAATGAAGTATAACAGGCCATTCTAAATGCACCACTGAAAAGAATGTTTCTGAATACTGTTAAAACAGGAGCCATAAAAAATTGCCGATACTCGGTCGCTAAATCCGTTCGGCGGAAATCGCTTATGTGGAGATAGATTTACAGCAGAAAATGTCGCTCACGACATTTGAATACCGTTTCAGAGCTCAGCATTAGCTTGTAGTATCAGGTAAACATGATAGCCGCATGGTAGATTCAGATGTAGAGACCGTCTAGATCAGGCCACCACTCAGAGCCTCTCTTTTTCCCAAAGAGAATGTACTAGCCCGAGTTTTCCTTGCGCGCCATGTTGTCGTGAGTGGTCCGCGAGATATACCGTCCTGACAGGAGTTTGCATTTATTCTGAAGCAAGGCATGTTGTTGGGCTAGTCGGTTCATGGTTTCAAAAAGGTTTTCAACTGCGCGAAGAAGACAGGACGAAAACAGGAACGAAAACTTTTGTGTGTGTATGTATGTGTTCCTGTTTTCGTCCTGTATTCTTCGCGCAGTTTAAAAGCTTTTTGAAATCAATTTATTCTGTAGTGCCGACCTGCAAACAGGGGGTTGTGTTTGATTGTATTGGACCCTCGGAAATGGTTTTCTCACGTCCTCGCTTAGTCGGAATGGCTCTTCGTCGGAATCCGCTCGTTCGTAGAACCCCACCCCTTATCCACTCGAAAAACAGCGGTCTGAATATCCGTATTTATAGGCTTAGCGGAAACTGAAAAAGAAGCAGAAACTAGACGGACGTCTGACGGTAAACAGCCAGTGCCGTTCACTTAGAGTAATGTAGATAAGTCTCTACCAGCCTCCCGTCATAAACCAAAATGCCAACCAGCGAAAACACATATGTAGAAAAAGCAGAAAATGAAGTACAGACAAAAGGAAAGAAACGTAGACGTACGCGATGTAATTGACTTCCTGCTTTCTTTCTATGGAAGATAAACGGCGCGCCATCATTGGCTACAGTTTAGTCACTGGCTAAACGTAGCAAGTTCCTTCCGCCCGGAAGAGCCATATGCCGGTCGTTCGAAGAGGGCGTAGGCGTAGGAACCTAATAGGCGGCTACTCATACGGACCCTCGATGCGGAGATATAGAGTGGATCTCCACGTAACATCACCCATGAGCAATCAATTTTGGTAGAGTCGGAATGAAATTGCGCAACGTGACGCATGCGTCTGCATGAACATCTCCGCGCATCGTATCTCCCCATGCGGAAGTGATTTTGATGGTAGTGCTATAAATGTGTGGGCTCTGTTTTGGACTCGACAGCTGGGCGCGAACGATGTCGGTTGAGAGACACTGCAAGGGAGTTTTTAAAGGCAGCTAGTGTGATCGCGATCACGTTCTATAGACGATGACGAAGTTAGAAGTTTCGGAATGTACGCTTTCGTCGCCGTATTTCGTTGCGCGTCTCTCATCCTACAGTGGCGCTGTGTTCTTAAATGATCGAGCGCATCGTATCCGGCGACTGAACACATTTTCACGCTGCGTACAACTTTCATTTGCTCTGCAAGGCACGCCATAGTGGCTGGGGAACAAGACCGTGACAGAAATGTGCAGCGCTTCTCCCGTCGTAATGCCCCATTTTCACGTACTGGCTCAGGAAATCTTCGTTTTCACCGACTGGCACAGTGCGGGGATCTGCGCAAACTTTTTCTTTCCTTTACCGGCTCATTCATCCAGTCTAGTACTTTGGGACCTTTATCTGTATATTTCATGCCATGTAATTAACATGTTCTGTAATCCTAAATTGATTGATTGATTGATTGATTGATTGATTGATTGATTGATTGATTGATTGATTGATTGATTGATTGATTGATTGATTGATTGATTGATTGATTGATTGATTGATTGATTGAAAGCAGTTAGAAACATACTATTGAACCCTCATCTAAGTCAAAGACAGCAAGAAAGCCCCAGTCTGATTTTTTTGTAATAATTACGACTTCACTGATCACAGAGATATGCGTACGACTCAGAGGGTGTTGCTAAGCAACCGAAGGCACACACCGAAGGCTGTGATCTGTGTTCAAGCAGAAAGTAATTGGCATATGCAGTTTCATATGACGCGACAATTACTTAATTAGTTGTTGTCAAGCGTCCCATGGGCAGGCAATAACGCGGGAGAAGGGATGTGAAAGCCGTAACACTAATTCATTTCGTGCAGTTCCGCGCGAAGCCAGCTTTCCTTTGTCAATTGATCGAACGCGGTGTGGTGTGTATCGCTTAAGAAAGTTAATACCGTGCCGCCCATGTAGTCGGGCAGATTCTCGGGAGACACGTAGTTTGTGATGGTGTTCCTGTCGACGAACTTGATGCGGTCGATGCCTTCGGCTGGAAGCCAGGACTTGACCACTTTCCAAGCCGCTGCGAGTCGTCAGCAAGAAGAAACGTGAGACAGGTATAAAAATAAGAACGCGATCAAATGGCTTCATTATTTAGGTATGCACAAGTTAATTAACTCCATGCTCTTTACTGGAGGATGAAACCAGTGGAGAGCTGATAAAGAAAAAAAGACACTGCAAGGGGCAAGGTCAGTCGTCGATGATTGAATAATGTAAGGTTGTTTTACTCCGCCTCACAAAGAAGATTCAAAAAGGGAATACAAAATAAACCTAGAGAGCTTTCTAGAATTAAGAGCCGAAAAACTGTCGATGAATAACACACCGAAGAAAGGGGCATGCACAGGAGTGACGGGAAGGGCGCTCAACTTGCAACTTTGTTTATTACGCACGAATAATTCCCTGGACGACCGCCGCGCATGCGCAAGAACTAGTGCACCTCTCGTGAAAACGTGTAAAGTAAAAGGGAAACACAAGAGAGAGAGACAGAGAAGGTGGGGGGGGGTATAAAAGAAAGAAAGAGATATGAGTTGATCGTGAGACGATAATATTGATCAACTCACGATCAATACGATAATATTCAGGCGATAATATTGATCGTCTCATGCTCATCTTTTTCGTTCCTCTTTTTCTTTTTTTTTACTGGACTGGTATCACTGCGATATGCCAGTCCAGTCAGCTGCAACGTGGTTTAACGAGACAAGCATGAATCTCAAGCTACCGCGGCTTCTAATTTATGCGCCGTAAGTGAAACGCTTACTGTTGAACAGCCAGGGCATGTCGTACACCATGATGAAACCTGCAAACAGAGAGCGTAGGATAAAAATGTCACTCTTTAACAAAAGTGCGCGCTTCCTTAACGGCGTTCTATTACTGCTTGAGAGAGCTTTAAAAACGCAAAACGGGTCAAACGCTCGAAATCCTCCCCTCTCCTCTTTATTTCTTTTCACACAGCCCTTGTCCACAATCTTTTACATCTGGTACTTTATGCTTCTCCTTCAACATGTATGTATATTTGTCATTTCTTCTCTGTCGTCTGTACATGTGCGCACGTGACAGATCTCCCGATGCTATGCTATGCTATGCTATGCTATGCTATAGATATATGCTATGCTATGCTATGCTATGCTATGCTATGACAGATTCTGAATCAGAGGCTGGGTCCGAGCTAGTTGGTACATTGAAATTATGAAACCGTGAAGCGCACGAAGATATCCTACGACACACAGAGCGCTCTGTGTGTCGTCTTCTTGTTCCCGTCTTCGTGCGCTTCACGGTTTCATAATGACAGATTCTGTGCTGCTAAACTACACCGCTCAATACAAAGCCGACTATGCTGACCAGGCTGCGCTGCGGTTCTCCGGTAAATGTTCTAATGGGAAGTGTGCGTATACTGAACTTAGGCTTTCTAAAGTGAAATGCCGTTCTTGGCATTGCTCCAAGGATCTCATTTACACAACATCGCTTAGCCTGAACTTGTCAGGCGGTGGTAGCAACCACTTAGTGGATCTGCCCAGCAAATTCGCGTTTATGCAAAACAGTAGCACTCCGGCACAACATTTGCACTGGCGACCATACATTTAATTCTTTCCAAGAAATATTGCTAACATTACTGATACCATGTAGCATTTTTAAACTCAAGGTACAGCACGTTTACGCTTTTTACTGATCTTTCTGTACCATTTGTAATCTCGTCCACGGGTAAAGATAGGAAGCGATGCTTATTTGTATAGGTTCGTGGCTAATAAAATTAGCGCACTGAAAACGGATACGATAGTCGCCACATTTGATTATCTTCAAAAGTAATTTCTCTTTCTTGAAGAGCTACATATCGTTGACTGACACGACCGGGTCCTGCTCTTTGTATTTCTCAGGGCGCATAATTTATGTTTCGCAAGCAGCTATGGCGAGAATTTTGCCCTGCCACCCAGACAGATTCGCACGGGAAATGTATGAGGTCTGCGAAATACAAAGCACATGATAAGGTTGCGCCAGCCAAGCCCTTCAATAAAAGGTAGTTTCTTTTCATAATAAAACTCCGTGATTACTGAGCAGCATGTTGTCGTTCTTCTTATTATTTTTTTTTACTGGCAGCGACACTTTATTTTGATAGCCCTGACCACGATTGCTTTTCATGAGCTTTGTTTCAGAGAGAACTACGTGTGTCGTTAAAGATTGTGTGATCCCGCTCTTTCATTGAAGTTTTCAGTTGAAAGCGCGCGCGTCTGGTGGATCACCCTGCCTCTGCCTCCTTTCGTCTTCAACTGAAATCAGAGCTTGTGTTGCGTCTACTCTTTCTTCGTATCCGTTTCAAGTGCGCTGTTTTTATTAGCCGTAGTTCACGGACATTTCACCCGTCTTCATCTACGCGCTACTATTACTTGTGCTCGTGATGCAAGAGCGAAAGCGTGAAACGGCATGGAAGGAAAGACAGCGTACGACCTTAGGATTTGTGTCCCTGTAAATTTGCGCCATGCGCAACGCTTGCAGTATAGCTTTCAGAGTTTACGGTTATATATTGTGCCGGCGTCGCGCGTGTAATGGACGTAGTGTGACGCAACGCACTCACCTAGGGCCCACGGATAGTACTCCTTGAAAAGGCTGATCAGGAAACCAATCAGTTCCATGTCCTGAAAAAAATGTAGCGCAATCGGAGACTGCAAAATTGGAATACAAACCATGAACTGTCCTCAAAATTCGGATTTTGACTTTTCCGCAACAAAATAATAGTCGTCATTGATGAGTCACAAAACAGCGCAATACTGACGTGGGGTTTGCCGCAATCGACTGACAACGTCCAAGTAATTTAATCGGTTAAATTACTTCATTAATGTCTCGTGATAGCATAGGCGTTCGCCTGTACCCTCCTTAGCCTTGCCTAAATGGAATGTCCCTTTTCCTTCATCACTTTGTCAAGGACATCCCAGCCTTTCTACCGAGAGGGCATCCCCAACAGTTTCTTTCTTTTCATTTAGTTTCTCGGCGTCCCACTTTCCATATTGCCATCTCTAAGACGGATAATAATAATAATAATAATAATAATAATAATAATAATAATAATAATAATAATAATAATAATAATAATAATAATAATAATAATAATAATAATAAAATCTGGGGTTTAACTTGCCGAAATCTCGATATGATTATGAGGCACGCCGATGTGGAGGGCTCCGGAAATTTCGACCATCTGTTCTTCTTTACTGCGCACTAACATTGCACAGTACTCGGGCCTTAGCATTTCGCCTCCATTGAAATGCGACCGCCGCGGCCGGGATGGAACCTGCTGCATTCGAGTCCATCTCTAAGACGGATGAATGAGCTTATTCACACTGAGGACAGGGTGGTTCTGACACAATGAAATCTCCATTGTCACGGTCTGAATCACACTTGTCTAGAGCGGTAGAGCGCACGGCTCTAGACGCTGGCGCCGTTCGCAGCTGTTACCTCGCGTTGGCTACAAGCTTCCGCTCATGCTTGAATTATAAGACAAGGACCTAGCATGCGGTACGACTATGCTCGGTGTCGTTACGGCGTCGGTCTCTGCATAATTTTGAAAAAAAAATAAAAGAACGGTGGCTGAAGCAGCCGACTGACCGCTCAAGATAAGTGCGATTCGGACTCCTACGCAGTGTGCTTCAAAGTGCGTTCCGCGAAAGCGCTGAAGGACAGAACGATTAATATTCTTCAGAGAATTCCGGCCGAAAACTATACATGCAGACAGAATACGACTACGAAGAGGAAATTGAGAACCACTCGTTTCTGTAGCACGAAGCCACAAGAAAGAAAGCTTTTTAGTTGCTGAAAATGTCGCCCTGGTCAGGGGATCAAACCCGAGACCAACCAAAGCCTTTTCGAGCGGTCACTCTATCAACTGGGATAACCAGGAAGCTAGCAAATGGCAGTGCGAAGGCGTACGTATTCATCGACAACTCGACGCACATGGACACATCATATTGCAAGAATACGACTACATGCGTCCGAAGCTGCTAGAGAAAAAAATTAGAGGTCGGTATAGCAAAAAAAAAATAAATTGCGTGACCATTCTCAATTGTAAAAGATTAAAACAGACCATTCTTTGAACATCGCATTATTCATAAGGTAACAATTCTTAAGTGTCGAATGGAATGGCGCCGTGACCGCGAAAGTGTCAAATTTATCCTACAAATTGCACTTTTGTAAGCTCTAGATCTTATAACGAGCACGTGTTTGAGTTTGGTGTTTCATGCGCTCTATGGTAAAGTGAACGTTCTAAAACGCGACCATCCCCGCTCGAATCGGAAAAGGTACATACTGCCCAGCAATGTACGCACGTCTCCCTGAACTGTACGCGAAAGGCAAAATTTAACCTAAATTACGGAATAGGTCACCTGACAACGGTGTTATTTGTCATGACCATGACCCAAGAATGACCGTGTATCAGCTTCTACACAGCTATACTAATGTAAAGCGCGTATAGGTAACATGGCTGGAAATATATGACGGTAATGTCGCCAGTATATAACGTTTACATACTGGTTTACAGTTATAATAATAATTGTTGGTGTTTTACGCCCGAAATCCACAATATGATTATAATAGACGCCGTAGTGGATGGCTACGAAAATTTGGACCAGCTGGGGTTCTTTACCGTGTAACTAAATCTAAGTGCACGGGGATCTAGCCTTCTGGCTCCCTCGAAATGCGGCCACCGCGGCCGGGATTCAATCCCGCGACGTTTGGGTCAGCACTCAAGCACCATGACCACAAGACCACCATGGCGGATGGTTTACAGATATCGCAAGCACGTAACGTGTTACATCGAACCTTAATAGAACGTTAATTAACTTTATTAACGTTATAACGTTACCAGCATAAACATTAATGAACTATTAAAATACTGCGCTCGTTTCTCGTTAAAAAATATGCATTCATTGATCGTATAAGGGACGCCTTCATTAAACATAGTCGAGGCTTTTCCATATGCAGAAGCATAATAAATTTCAGCCGTGCTCGAAACTTGACCATTTGTTTTAGACCGCGAGCAACATTCAACGCACCTGCGGTACAGGTTTAGAAACAGCATCGAGATTCAGCGCCTCGTGGATCGGTGTTGTTGGTATAAACCGGACTACGCGTAAGCTTCCTGGTCAGCCCGTCCGCGTTTTGCGTCTTCCATTTTCGTCTTGCACCGGAACGCCACCGTGCTGTGTAGAGGCGATTAAGCCCGTTCACCAGGAACTGGGCCGCTGAAATCTGCCAAACGAGACACAGTGCGCACCCCGATAGAAGATAATGCGAGCTCGTAAATAGCGCACCAGAGACACGCTGACCTTATCTCGCCACCATTCGCGCTGTCGTACTATTATACGCGCCAGTGGCCCGTACGAGAAACAGAAGCTATGTCAAAGGGGGGGGAGGGGGGGGGGAGGTTGTACTGCTTCCTGAAACCACTTCCTGTATCCCCTTGCCGCGTGTAAGCGCCCGAGTTTGTGCACGTCGCATTGGCGAGCTCAGAGCATCTGACCACGTAACTCTCGCCGGTTGTTTTCGTCTGGGCGCTAACCATCTAGTCCGAGCTTTTTTTAGCTTCGTAGCTTTCCGCTTGTCGAGAAAAACGCAGCGTCTCTATCTCTACACGTGTCGTCCTCGAGCAAAGAAAACATTTTGTTCTCTTGGTCAGCCTCGAGACACACAGCTCTGCGGTTGAAGGAAAACGGAAAGTTCAGGCGTCTTCATTTCTATCGCTTTGCCTCTTAAAAAAAATATACGCCGAGTGCAATGCGCTATACGCTTACGGAACACAAGTTCGCCTTGTGCAGTATCATACAGACAAGTAGCTAAACTGCGTCACCTTCTACGGTAGCTTTCCCTCTTTTTTTCTTCTTCTTCTTTGCTTCGCGTGGTGTCCAATCATCTGTTTTCAACGAGGCGTACATGTGGATGCGTAGTTCCGGGTTTACTTTTAAGTATCACGACAAGTCTAAGCAATGAAAAATAAAAATAAAAAGAAGAACTTGAGACAAAGCAATGACTAGAATTGTTTATCTTGGATTTTTGTTTTGAAGCTCGGAAGTGCCATTCGCCCGTCATTATGCTTCTGGTTTCCACATTCATCAAATGAACAAATGCGTCCGCATGAAAACACGAAGAAAGCTAGTGGGAAAACTTGACTGAGATGGGCTATAAGCTCAGCCCGTTGCTACTGCTGTTATATACGACTTCTGGGGTACCTTCAATCGCAGAGGCAGACGCTTTACTTTTTAGTTTTAAGAGCCTAACCTAACGTTTTCATTGCGCTACGACAGCTCCGCTCATTAAATATATACGCCCTGACGCAAACAAGCTACCGAATGGTCTATGGTCTCGTTATTACAAGTTTGGATATCTTCAGCACTCGTCGTCTGAGTCAAAGTTTCTGAAATTATGGACTCCTGGGGATAGTCTGTAAATGTATTATAAGCAGAATGTGTCAGATATAACAAACTTCTTTTAATACAGTTGAAATTTGAAAAAGGACGCATAACAGTATTCACTGAACCCTCAAACGGCTTTATCGCTTCTTGATTTGTGGTAGAGAGTTTCTTGACACTCGCACGGTTACTCGTGTTGATTTTTTTTACCAGCGGCGACTCGTTACGTAGAGTGAATTTTGGTAGAGTACCTTTCGAAAAATACATTATAATCTTGTATGTATTATGCCTAGCTCGCAGGACACAAACACGCGCATAATCTTCTGTACTCGCTTCCAAAATTTTATTGCACGAATTGTTTACACAGACCTACATAAAAAGCAGACCTTCTCTACAGCTTTCTTCGAATTCCGGGATATTAGCTGTGTAGGTCTGACGTATTTTATTCTATTTCTTTACCCAGTCGATTATTCTGCGACGTTTCAAAAACAGAACGATGGTAGAAGTTAAAATTCTAACTCCGACGACAAGTTTCGTATCAACTAAAACTTGATATAACGTATCAAGTTACCACGGTGTCCCAGAAGGCTGCTCCAAGCCAAGAAAAAAATAAGAACTTGGGAAAAAAAAATAGCGCCCATGCACTCCGTACACATCGTTAACAAGCGAAGCTGCAACGTGCGGTCCCGGAATTATCACTGGATTAATCCCGACGGTTCATTAAAGCCTTTCTGAATTGTTGTTAACGTCTGTCGAGAAATCTTAATTGGGGCTTGCCCCGTGTGTGTTCCCTTCCTAATTTTTAATAGACCGGCGGTGGGCATTAGGATTTGCAAGTTTGTGCGGCACCTACGTTTTCTGTACGCGGACGACTTCTTCATTTTTAATGGGCCAATGGTGAGTGGCGATGCTTGCCCAATACGCGCTAGGAGTCTGCGCACATAGGACGAATGAATTGTGGTTTCACCTATAGACACACACAGCTCCGTTACAAGACAATGCACTACCACACATCATCCCATGCTGAGTTAAAGGCTTTGCTGCTACAGCGCGTGGACATCGACGTCGTCGAGGGTGCTCTCAATTGCAATGCAACTTTGCTGTTATTCCAGTAAGCGCCTACGGAAGACCAGGCGTACCATGTTTCCGTATCCGGATTCTGCAAGGTCCAAGACGAAGCTGAGGCGCACGCATTCCATCTCGTACAGCAGCTTCTCGACCCAAAAGACCAGATAGCGCCGGTGCTGCAACGCATTACGTGCGTCCTTGCGATGCAGCTTCACCCTGTGGTAGACTGCGGCAAAGACAGTTTCCGTGACGATACTGATAGTACAACACTGGATATGTGTAGGTGCGGTGTATATCACCTGCCAGTACAGGGCTACATTTGTACCGTATAGGACTTTGGGACATTAACGCAACAAAAGAAACGTATTAACATGTCAGCAATGTAGCAGGGAACGCCGTTGGGCTTGTTGGTGTTGTATGTTAGAAAGTGAAAGAACAGCGCGGACGAAGAAAGAAAGAAAGAAAGAAAGAAAGAAAGAAAGAAAGAAAGAAAGAAAGAAAGAAAGAAAGAAAGAAAGAAAGAAAGAAAGAAAGAAAGAAAGAAAGAAAGAAAGAAAGAAAGAAAGAAAGAAAGAAAGAAAGAAAGAAAGAAAGAAAGAAAGAAAGAAAGAAACGTGCTCTTTCATTTCGTACATGAATGCAGTGACGCTATACAAAATATAAAAAAAACAATACATTGAAATACGAGAACAAAATTGCACGTAAAGAAAGAATGCAACACACTGTATATTAGTACTGACGTGAGCTTGATCACCACTAGCAAAATTCCTGGTACATCGAGAAGAGCGCCAGAAGGAGGTGAACGCATAAAGATCTTAAAAGTCGCTTCAAGTAGAAACCTTAATCGATGGTGTAGTCGCCACAAAGACAACAAAGATCGCTTCTGTAGAATGTTTCTTAATAATAATATCTGGGGTTTAATGTCCCACAACCACGATATGATTATGAGGGACGCCGTAGTGAAGAGCTCCGGAAATTTCGACCACCTGGAGTTCTTTAACGTGCACCTAAATCTAAGTACACGGACCTCAAACATTTTCGCCTCCATCGCAAATGCAGCCGCCGCGGCCGGGATTTTATCCCGCGACTTTAGGGTCAGCAGTCGAGCGCCATAAACACTAGACCACCGTGGCGGGGAATGTTTCTTAAATTTCGTTATATTCGGTCCCATATTTGTTATGAACAGATATAAAAGTGGGCTTCGCCCGATCGTACTGCTCAAATCCCCTTTCAAGTATATTAGTTCCAGGGACATCCACTTCTGCCACTGTTTATCTCATGATAATTTGTACAGTGTTTATCTAACCAGCAATGCACCATGGTGTCGGCATATAAATATATATAAACCGATAATACTCACTTAATTGGCTCCCGTACTTGTCTTTGCCAAGGGGAAACATGGCGCCAAAGTCAAAATAGACCGGAGGCAAGGTCGCCTCTGTGATGTCTAATTAACGAGAAAACATGACGGGATTAGAGTCTGTGTAGGAGGAGGACGCTTCATACTGACGCAGAACAGGGGTGATTAGAAAAAAAAAAGCATTCCTCCCTTTTGAAGTGGAGTTTTGCTTTATTTGTGATTTGCAAGCGTGGGAAGATAGGCTGCAACAGAGCTGTCAGCCAGGCTAATGTGCTGAATTGGTTAATCCAGCTATATAATTAGGAAAAGCAAGAAGGAAATGTCAGCAAGCGTTGCGTACAAACGAACGGAAGCACACACAGACTACATTTAGGAGTACCAACGCTATGCGCAGGACACTGCAGATAATACCGTCACCCATCAAACAGGACCTGAGATGGCGAAATTACTCCTAAATAGTAATTAAAATTAAATTACATTACTACTTACATTCACAAAATTTTAAGATGTAATTGAATTGCATTACAAATTACATCTGGCCGGAAGTAATGACATTACATTACTGTCACTTTTGAAAACTAAGGAAACTACTTTGAAATTACTTTAAAAGAGCACTAACACAAACATTTTGCATCTTGTTTTTTTTTTCTGTTGTGATAGGTAGCTAGCGACCCGCTTATCACGGCTGGAAAGCTCGTTTGCTCGAGCGCGCGGCGATTAATTATTTGGAGACGGTTTTGTAGCGCCCAGTCGCAGCTTCGGTTTCAGAGAGCGCCGAGTGAGGCGGGACCCAGAGCGGTTTTTCGCGTAAACATAGCTGGCTACGTGAGCACACAAAACCGCGTGCACATGAGCACCGCGATGACAACTCTTTTCAACGAAGGCTTCCTGGGTGCTGCTATATTCCCCTCTGAGGCGTTGTAAATATGCGTGACCCCCCAAAATTGCACTTCTGAGGCAAGGACATCAGCTTTTGTACTCCCGTCCAAGTCTGCCCCCTCTTTCCGTTGCGAAGGTCTGCTCTGAGAAAGCGCTCGCGAGGATCGTGGCAGCGAACATAAATCGTAACGCAGGAGTCGGTTAGTTGTTTATACGAAAACCGAAGGCGCGTTTCGCGTGCAGTGACGCGACACGCACTTTAATTTTAAATATGTTCTAGGCCAAATTATCCGTTGATATTTCGTAAATGATGCCTGTCTGTCCACACTAATTTATCCCACAAGTTATCTGGCCTTGGAAATTTTGTGTCAGTGCTCCTTTAAGAAAGTTCATGATGCGTGCCCTAACTCATATAAACTTAATTCACAGCACATGCACATCGAAATCTCAGAGACCTTTGTTCAACCTCCCACGCTTGAGGTTTGGCACTCACATTGACTTGCCCTCGTTATTTTTCTTTCCTTTTCTGATCATTTTTATGCTACAAGGGAAGTGGGCATGCTATACTTTAGTCAAAAGTTATTCGGAAAGTAATGAGTAATTTTCTTGAAATTGCTCGCTAGAAGCAATTTATTACATTACTAACTTACTAGTCCACAAAATCAATTCCTTACGTCATTCATTACAGCAAGAAGTAATTTAATTACGGTAATTTCATTACTGTCAAGTCAATACAGGAATGAGCCGAAATCAAGCAAGTTGTTTTTTTTTTTTCATGTAAATATGCATTTTAAAAATTAGGCAGTGACAAAGAGAAGAACAGTGAACAAATTACCGAACACGTAATGTCCCATGTAGGCAGTGCATAAAGTTGGCGTCCACTAAAGAACAAGGCACGCCTCTGCGGCACAACCGTAATCGAGGCAATTTGCTCGTTGTGAGATTATCAGTAGAGGGTGTTCAAGTTGCCATGCAGACGAACCCGCTGTTGTTCATAATGAGTGCATTATACGATAATACAGTGCGCTGACGCATCAGATTGAGTCATTACAGAAACCACGATGCGGTCTCATTCTTCGTTTGGCGCGAGGGATAGGCGTGTGGGCAAACGCCTAAGCGTGGATGATAGAGGAGCGAGTTGAGTGTGCGAACCTCTTGGTTCGGTGAAAGCATAAAGAAAGAGGAAATTCCGTGTGGGAGGAAGACTGCGCATATTCGTCTAACTGCGTGTCGTTAAAAAGTTTGCGCCGCAGGGTGCCGGCGCAGTTTTTGAAAAAATATATAAAAGTATATAGCTCAATATATTCTCTTCCACTGTGGAGAGATAAGGTAAAAAAAACATTTCGTCTACTCCCTTTGTTATGCTGTGCGGTAAATTTCGCAAAACTTTCACCATATCTAGTGAAACCAATGGGTCCAGTGCTCACGGATGGAAACACGACATCAAAAGTTTAAGTATAACGAGTGACACGTGGAATTGCTCGAGACAACCGCGTGATGTCGCTACGAATCTGGCCGCTAAATATAATGTATGCACTGACGTAAGTGTTGGAGTCGAAATTACCCCTATACGACACGAATTGACGACGGTGGAACAGAAATTGAGTGCATTACTTAGCCCTGAATTGTCGCGTTTAGATCCGTGACCACCGTACCAAACGTAATTGCCCCATGCCTGACTTCACCACGCGAATACCGGGGCTTTTAGGCTACGTTTCCTGTTGCTTGTTGCATATTGTGTTGAAGAGGAGGAGAGGGGCCATCGTCATTAAGATCTGATCAGTGTGTTCGAATAAAGAGGAGGTCAATTTCTCTACATTGCTACCGTGAATTAGCTCCGCGTGAGGAACGAAAAATGAGGACACATCGGAGGGTTCATTCGGCAAATAGGTAATAAAATAGTGCGAAAGAAGCTTTAATGGAAAAATACACCTTGTACGTCCCGTTCCTGTTTACGTAATCAACAACAACTCGTTTATAGAAAACAGTTAAGGGCGCGGACTATATTCTCAAATGTTTATTTTTTTTTTCACGTAAATCTCAATAACTAACAAACAAGGGTTCGTAAGTGGGTTAGTTGGTTGATGAACATTATGGCAGAACAGCGCAAAAAAAAAACTAAATAAGTAACAGGACAGTGAACACACAGGACACATCGCCGCCTTAAGAACACACTTGTGCATTACATTTCTTCTAAATCTGGCCCTTTTGAACCTTTGATCTCTCAGGGGAAAAAAAACACGCACAATCATTGAATGGAATAACCTAGCGTCACACATAGCGACTGAAACTAATTTATCATCTTTTCAGGCTTTCTTACGTGAAAATTTTTACATAGACTGATAGCACTACCTGTTTTTATTATGTACGCAACAATACATTTAGCATCAGTGTGAGTTTAATGTGATGCTGCATCTGCCACTGTTACTATGTTTATATATTTTCTAATCACAAAATGTCAAAAGTTTTATATTTGTGTTATACATGATGTTCCTGCCATAATAATGTATTAATTCCATCTTTTATATATGTTCCACAGTTGTATTTCTGTTTTCCGTTTCTTTTTCCAATGTACCCCCCCCCCCTATGTAACACCCTCGTAAGAGGGCCGTTAAGGGGTATATTGAATAAAAAAAAAAGAGAGCTCTCCAGAATCCATCTGTGTACAATGCTCTTGAACATTACGGCATAACAGCGCAAAAAACAGGGCAGTGAACACCCGGGACAGCGCTATGTCCTGTGTGTTCACTGCCCAGTTTTTTGCGCTGTTCTGCCATAACTAACACTTCCACCGTACTGCCTTGAATATAACAATGCCGCGGTGCAATGCGGATAAAGACATCTTGAGTAATCGTGAACTCACCGTTGACTTCAAACTTCTTGCGCCAGATAAGTGCGTTTTTCGCCATCTCGAAAGCGCCTTCCAGGTTGAGCTTCTTGTGGCGGATGAACCTTCGGCACAGTTCATCGCAGTCGGCAATCTTTTGCACGTCCGCCGGATGAAACTGGTCTGAGCCCATTCATTTCGTGCATGTCAAAGAGAGAAAAAAAAAACATGTTGATCCCTGGTTCATAGGAATCGGTATAACACGAAGGTGAAACGAGTCTTTACAAAAGTAGTTCAATGTTCATTGTACATCGATAAATGAGAGCTTGCACTATGTCTGTTGGTGTTTTGCGGCTATAGCACCTTTTGATGTGGACGCACCTACGTAGGTCCTAGTGGCACATCTCTATTCCGACGACTAGCGCCAATGATCATTATTAAACCTATGTGGTAGCCGAAGTAATTAACATAAACACGGGCACAGCATATGGTGAATCCTGCCTATTGATGGCACGAACAACGCATAATCACTAGTACTCGATATGCGCCCATGGAAAGCGTCGTCATTTGAGAAGATATTACTGAACGCAGAAATTTGGGCTAGTTGGTGGTTGTACAACTTGTGCATCTTAGCAGGCGCAACAGAACAAACACAGAAGAAAGAGACATGTAAACAGGGCGGGCGCTAGGAGAGAAACGGACAGGTGCGTGCTCTCCATCAATTGGGTAACCTACGTTTGTACTCATGCATACACTACCACACAGCGCTACAGGAACGCGAGAGCCAGAACTCGTAGCTTGAGCCGTGAACGCGCGAAGACGTCCCGTAGCCCGCTGGCGTTCCTCTCACTGAAACTGTATTGAAACGAAATTGAGTGGAAACCGGGGAGCCAGCCTCCGATGGGCTGCGACTACCGAAGCGCGTCCTGTCGGCGCTCCTTAGTGTCGTGATGCAGTACTTCATTTCACCTCTCCAACACGGCGACACCGCCCCACGCGAACGAAGATCACTGTGAAAGGGAGAATGTGTGAGAGACATAAGGCGCGTTTGTGGGTTCCATTCCCGGCGGCGGAACATTTTCTTCAAGGTTTTTCTTTGTCATTTCTTAGTGTGCATCTTACTGACGTCATATCCGTGACGGAAATACGTCAATGAAGTCTTGATGCACCCCGGCATAAAACACTTCCGTGTTAAAAAAGGAGGCAGCACGTGAGAATCTGCACAGCACAGAGCGAGCATTGTGCAGTCGAGAGCCGTAAATTACTTTCAACGGAAAAACTTAGTTATCAAACGCATGCAGTCGCGACCTGAAGTTCTCGAGCAACCCGACGAAACACGGTGCCAGTGTTGAGCATCTCTCAGTTTGAGGGAAGTCTTTTCGACACGAAAGCCCCTTCTCCTTTCTCACGTCTCTCTTCCCATTATTGAAGCGAGAGACCGTAAAGCGGAAACACACGACGCGGGAGCACAAAAGATAAAACTTTCGCTGATGCACGCAAATCTGATCAACTCGCATATAAAAGGCATCGAAGCCTATAAAGAAGCTTTCGCACCTATTCGGATTCCGTAAGAACGCGTTCCGCTCCCGTCCTAAATCTTATTACTACTGTGAGCAGAATATTCACAACATGCTTCATTCTCTTCACCTGTATGTAATCATCATCACTGTGAGCGTCATCTTCGTTCTGAGCGTTGGTCAGGCGGCTCTGCTGGATAAAAGGCGTCGAGACCACCACTGTGCTGCTGTCTTTCAGTACTTAAATGCAAACGCTTCGCTATGCCCTCCTAAATTATCTCGCTGTATTGCAGTCTTTGGATACGCTTCGTTATACATGTACATTTCCTGAGCTTCATTTAAAAAAATTGGAGCAGCTAAGCACTAGTGATGAGAAAACACTGAGAAAAGAGCGGAGCTGGTGGCGTTCCCCTCCTTATTTTCCTCCTCCTCACACTTGCTCCCCTTTCCCGCCCCCTTGCTGTACTATGCTATACATGGCTATGCTATGCTTCACACTCTTCCCCTCCTTCTTTCCCTCCTCCTCAGTCTCACTTCCCTTTCTCAGCAGCAACGCATTCATACGGTTCCCATAAATGCTTGTGCTCAGGCTTGCTTAATTCCTGCGGCGCATACCCGCCCGAGTTTTTGCGAACGCCGCGCGGCGCAACGAAAAGCTTAAACAGAATTTAATAACAAAGAGCAAAAGCCAGAGAGTACCGCATTAGCTCACTTATCGTATAAGCACAGTTTATTCGGATGCTGTCATTATTATTTGTTGTTATATTATCACACGGATGCACATTAGTGGTGCGCTTTGTCCACAGCAGAATTCGTCGTTTGATCTCATTTCTATTATAGATGCGACGTGTGTCCAGGTTCCGCAACGTGAACACAATGCGTGAAAATCTTTGGATTTCACGGCCTTCTTGAGACTTGGGTGCACGCTGTGGATATCTTATAGCAGAGGCTTTGTCTGGGAGAGTTGGTGCGACATTTGCAAAATAGAACAGCACGAAAGACGGGACGGAAGACACAGAAACCACGAGACGAGTGCTGAGGTTTTTGTGTCTTTCGTCTCGTCCTTCGTGCTGTTCTATTTTGCAAATGCGCATATCTCCCTGATGCCGCAATACTTGGTCGTCACATATTATATCATAACTCATCATCATCACCATCAGCCTCTCTCATGTCCGCTGCCAGGACGAAGGCTTCTCCCAATGACCTCCAACACACCCTGTCCTGCGCGAGCTGGTTCCGTTTTATTCCTGTGAACTTCTTGATTTCGTCGCTCCACGTAACCCTTTGCCGCTCACGGCTTCGCTTCCCATCTATTGCAATCCATTCCGGTGTGCTAACTGCCTGTCTGTTATCTGTCCTCGTGACGTGACCTGCCCAGGTCCATTTTTTCATCTAACACCTACTAAGATATCGGCTACCCCTGCTTGTTCTCTATTATAACTAATCATTACGTAATTGCATACTACTTAACTCCGAATAATTATGCTTCGACGTAAGTTATCACGATTTATGTGCGCGTTTTATTTTGGCATCAGCAGCCGGCTGGAAATGGAGCCGGCGCTCGACTTGAATGTTCCATGTTTCCTTTTTATTAGGCAGCACAAATAGCGACAACGAGCGAAAAAAAAAGGGGGACAGTGCTAGCGCCGGTCTTTCATTCTACGTGCTGCATAATCATGGATGGTGTCCAACTTGCCGCCTCTTCTCTTCTTCTCCAAATCCTTGGTTTCGTCGTCGTCGTCTTTTCAGACGAAGTGCTGTTTATGGTTGCGCTGGTACGGGATGAATAGAAGCCGTTGTCGCAGAGGGATACGCGTAGACGCGATGAAGGTTCTCCCTTCAATTTTCGAATAAATTACGCCATTCTAGACGGAGCAGACGAAGCTGAAATTGCCGGCGAAGGAAACGCTCCTGAGACTAGAGAAAGCCGCGATGTGCTTGTACATTGAATAAGTCAGGGACTAAATGAAGCACGGTAAGATGACGTCGAGAGTCTCTATAAGCAACCGTACAAGAGTGCTCGCCGAACAGTAAATATTTTAGCACCAAGAATACGATCGCACAAGAGGAAGTACACGGAGACAAGGCTCGTCTTGTCTCTTTCCTTCCTTATGTGTTATTTTACCTTTTACGATAATATTGTTACTGTTTGGTAGGCACCAGTTAGCCCACAGCAAACGCTACTAAGTACTACTGTGCACACATTGCAGACCAGAGAGCTCAGAGAACTTCGCATCGAGTCCAATGTTCCATCGAAAGCAAATGGGGACGGGAGTCAACATGCCCCAGGAGGTCTTCAAGTTTTCGAAACACTCGGCGGCGTCGCCTTAGCCACCAGAAGGCCTCTTTCGCAATGCACAACTGAGCTCCCTGTGTCAACACGACGATGGATGCACACGCCGCTTACGCTGGGATACACGGAGCGTGACGACACAAATTCAGACGTCCACACCACCAATGTCTTTTCGATGACTGACCTTGTTTCCGTCGAGATGATGAAACTACAGTCTCGGTAACCTCTCATGAATCAAAGCTCCACGTTGTTTGCGACTCTGATCAGTTGTGGTAACTCTGTGACGAACTGAATTGTCTAAATCAAATTGGCTATCATTGAAGCGAGGGAAGGATGAGACTATAAAAGCAAGGACTAGAAAAGGTACGCGCCCCGACGTATTAAACTACAGTTCCAATTGAAGTCAGCAGTGGCACAACATGGCATCAACAGCCTGCTGTGTCAGTGTTCTTGTAAGCACATGTCAACGCAAGTGCAGATCATCCAAAATTTTTGCCACTATAGGGTACCACTAACTAACACTGTGAATAGCCCATCTCTATTACAGTACCTTGTGGCGAATGTGATGTCGTACTAGGCTAAGACTCACAATTGGGCTAGTTGGTACGACTTAATTATTATGAAACAGCGCGACGGTACAGTGAGACATGTTCGTGTGTGTTCTGTCTTTTCTTCTTATTCGTATCATAATAATTAATCATGCTATGATGCATGTTTCTGCACTTTATTACTTTGCAGCACACAGTGAAAAAAAATGAAATAAACAGCGGCTCTGCTGCTATCGCCTTGAGGAGTTCAATATGTGGAATGCATGTTACCAGGGTTGCCACTGACTTTCGAGTAAATGTCGCCAAACGACGAGCAGAAATTCGCCAAAAGTCGCCACTTTTTTACGAATTTCGCCAAAAAGGTCGCCATTCTAGATATGTGCGGCATATCCTAGTAATAAGAATTTCCACTGATGTATAGCCCCGTAGAATACAGTGCCATTCAAAGCCCTTAAAGTATATTGACATTTCTCAATACCAGGCGCATCGCCCCTTCACCATGGGAGTGCTTGGTGCACCTGGTTCTCCGACTAGCCGCAAGACGTGCGCGGAGGCGCAAGTATGAAAGGATAAAACGCTCATGATATTCTTCCATCCCTGTCCGCTCGTTTCAAAGGTAAAAGTGTGCTAAACCTTAGGCGAAAGCCGCGAAGGCGTTGTTTGTAGACAGCTTTACATCCCCTCATATGAAAAAAAGGATTAACAGGTTTATTGAAAGTAGTAAGACAGAATTCTTACAGGTATCGTTCATTAGTGAGTCTTATGCCTTTCAGTGTAAACTAATATGATACCGAACGCCACTGTCCCTTTCATATATAATCACTTATATCTACCCGCGTCAATCCAGTGCGTTATAATTGAACAGGTAGACATTTCGTAAAATGTTATATATCAATTGTTTTCATTGCACACGTCCACCGAGAACAGTTGAAAATGCCTGAATAAATAATTTTTTATTACATGAACACCCGCGTATCCGCCCATCTTCGCTATAAGAGCTCGATTAGGGGATTGCAGCGGTGAACAGGTCGCCAAGCTATTCAGAATAGTTGGAGCTTTGGCGGAACAAATGACCGGAACACGCGACCAACCCGTCATCTAGCCCCTTCAGAAGCGAAACTTTAGCGAAGCTCTGAAGCATCTAGATGAATCTAGATGAATTGAGTTAGAAGCATCTAGATGAATTGAGGAGATACACACGAGTTACAGGACGGACATACAGAACGGCGCGTAATGTGCACCTCAAAACCCAGAAAAATACAGAGAATAGTGCCGCTCATTCGTTGGGAAGGCACTGAGCTTAGGATGCATAACTCAGTGGAGACCTAAGCTGAAAATCGCCAAAAATTCGCCATGTCGCCATTCATAATTTTAGGTCGCCACGGGCCTCTCAAATTCGCCAATTTGGCGAAAAGTAGCCACCATTGGCAACCCTGCATGTTACCCATATTCTCCTTTTCCTGAACATGCCACGTTATCAAGGCACTAGAAAGAGCGCTATGAAACTCCGCACGTTTCCTTCGCTTGAAATGACAGTACGCTCTTTTCCACTCGAGTTATAACAAACGCGTCTAAAGGAAGTGACAAAAAATCGCTAGAATAAGCAGTTTTGTAACTGTGCAACCATTCGCTAGCAGTTTTGCCTTTCACGCAACAAAGCGCACCATGCAAGATTGCATTCCTCAAAAAACGAATAGACCAATTTCGTATTGTGATGTGCGCGCCGCGACACACAATAAGATTTCAGTATCGCACCTATTCCAAGCGAAGCGAAAAAAAAATTTCAGAGCCCACAAATTTTCGTCTCCCGTTTATCGCTGCTGCAGCAGAACTTCCGAGGCCTCCGCTCGCAAACGCCACGTTCGCAAAAACGGGACCAAATTCTTTTAGCGCGACGATTTCGCTACGAGCCAGCTGTTTCTTTTTCTTTCTTTTTTTCTTTTTTTTAACCGTGCCTCGGCTCCCAGCACGAGTCGCACAGTGTGAAACATAAGATCTATATGACGCCCAAGGCAGAAAAGCCATCGTTTTCGCAAAGTCAATGCCGATGGCACCGGCGCGCGAAAAGCTGGGTGACCGCGAAATAGCGACAGTTAAACCGCGAAAGTCGAGCGTTGCCATGCGCGAAATGGGACCCTAGAAAATACTTCCGGTCCCGACATGCGTCAAAGGTCGGCGAGTGCGTATCGCTGTGCTTGCAATGAAGTCGTTCATTTTGACACTGAAAGGGCTCGATGGTATGCTTTATACTGCTAAGTTGCGAACGCAGCTCCAAACTGTTCTCTGCTTTTCGGCTATACTTTACACTCGTAGTTCGCCTCTGCGTCCCTCAATTTCTCGGTGCATATTGTAACTGAGCTCCCATCATATATATATATATATATATTTTTTGGGGGGGGGGGGGTGATTTTGTAAGGGGCATTTAAAATAGTTGCCGGGTCCCAACGTAAGTTTCCACGTTTTTACACAATATTTGAAATGGAAGACTGGCAGCTTTGGCAATCTTTCCCCTCCAATAAAGTTTTTCCTTCCTTCTTCCTTCCCGCTTTCTTCGACAACAAAACGGAATCACATACCTGGTTAACATTTTCTAACCTTAAATCGGTATGCGGCCAATCATGTTCACGCAAGGACGCTGTCTCTGGTGGCTGAAGTACATATGCACCACGCATAGTCACTATAGGGTAGCTGGTACTAATAAGTAAGCATTTTCCTTTTAATCAATTTTCTTTCACTTTTCCAACTTCAAGCTTCAAGCTCAAGGGCGCTTCTTTTTCGTAGAGTTAGAATCGCATACCAGTAGGATTGCACTTTGAATACACGGACAAAATAAGGCACGCAGAACAACAAGCTAGAGCGGCCCCCGTATGCTGCTCTGTGCGCCTTATTTTGTTCGCATCTTCAAAGCGCAACCGCACAATTTTCAGGAGATACAGACACTTGCTTTGCTGTGTAGACCCAATTACCTACTATCCAGACAATGTCGTAAGAGCGCGCCACCCACTAGACCACTTTATACCCATGTTGTGTGCTGCCTGAGACAAATAGCGGCAAGAACTGAAGAATTATCAGCAACAAAGAAGTGAAGAAACGGTAGGGAACAGAAGCTCAACATCGACATCAACATAAACAGAAACAACCAAGTGTGGAGGTCACTTTTAATGAATAACGGAAGCCACTACGAGCTCATCATTTCGTGCAATGAATAATTTCTTCAAGCTCATGCTCTCAGCCTCGAACATTCTCATGCTGCTTAAGAATAGTCATTCTGTTCTGTCTGAAGCGCGAAGCACGGATTCGTCGCCCATTGATGGACTCCAGCGAGTGTGTCAAAGAAAGCATAAGTACACGCTAGGCGCGTTGGCGTGGTGTTTCAGGAAATGAAAATCCCACGCCTTTCGCAAACCTCCCGGTGCTGATGTCGTTAACACTGTACAGCGTCATCGCAGGTTTCGCATGTAACGGGGGCATTGCGGGAGTGACGTCTGGCGAAAGTGGCGTTGGGTTCGCTGCCCTTTACGCTTGTCTGTCGGCAACGTAAAGAAGGTTAATGACTTTCTCGCACTGTCACTTGTTCAATGCGCGTTCGGAGCAGTAGTCACTCGCTACAACAGCAATCACGACAAGAAGACACCGTTGGTCTTCAACGAGGACAACAACATATACACGCCTACGAACATAGGAAACCCGGTGATTACCGACTTTATAGAACGCGCGTTCGTAGTGCGTCTCGTCAGCTTCCATTACCCCTCTCCGCCATCAGTTTTAAGCCTAAATCTGGAAATGCGATTGATCGTCTGCTCGCCGGAGTGGTGGACACGTTGAATTTCGTTTCACTCCGTATTTCTCGACACAAACACCTCTCCTGGCAACTGAGTGAACGGTAACAGTATTCATGAACAGGCTCAACAAGATGCGAAGCACGCGTTCAGTTGGTGCGCCGCCTGGACGATTACGAACACTGACATTGCTCACGCTGCGGAACGTAAAGAAGCTATCTTGCTCATGGTGGTGGTGCACAGCTGCAAGCTCGAAAAACCAACACGCTCAAACGCTGCGTTTGATAAGCTTAATGAGTATACCAGGCGGACTGAAAAAGAAGTCGCATCTGCATCGAATCATTTGCGCCATTGCGTTAAATTTCCAGACTCGTCGCTCTGCATTTGCGTCATTGGCATGGCATTTGCATTATAACTGTAACATTGCATAACTCCCTCTTTTCTAATATTTGCGCAAACATCAACGACAGCTTCGCTTAACGCCTATTACGACATATATATTAAATCCGCCCACATTTTAATAACGTCTGTTGAAGAACTTCTAATCCTTTTGAAGATGTTATTTATATATCTCTTTTTCTTCTTTTTTTTTCCTTTCCCGATTTCTCGTTTCCTTTTTCTCCTTCTCCACTTCTCCGGCTTGGGATTAATCTTTGACTCTTTTTTTTTTTTCTAAAATAGTGGACCGGTAACGTTCGCATTCTTGAACTCTCTCAATAGGAATGACGGATTGAAGCCACAAACAACCCGTTGCAAAATGTCCCTTAATTTATGCGCACAGCTGTCGCGAGGAATGGATGTTACAACAGTCAGTGACGCTAACCTTGCCCTTATTTTCACAGCATGAGGCGACGGTGTCCATTTTTGTCTATTTCCTATAATTTCAGTTAGCTTCAGAATGAAAGCCCAGCTATAGAAACAAAAGCTAAGCCAATGTTTTTTTTTTTTTTACTCAAATTATGGTTACCTTAAAGGCTCTTCTCCATTGTGGCACAACCGAGATATAACGTTTCTGCGCTTCCACACTAGCCGGTATCTCAACAAATCAACTCGAACAACGTTGCACTGCTGCACGTTCAAGTGCTCATCGTTCGACGTTATCGATTTTCTCCACACAGCTAGCAACCCTATCAGAACTGGTGCACACACCATTGCCCACCGTGTCCTCTACCGATTCCGGCACGTGCGAGTCATTATTCTTCTAGTCCCACTGGACTATACCGCATGACCCGGCATGTTTACAAAAGGGACACTCGGACTGTCAAACGGCGGACCAGCCGATTGCCTCCTGTCGCTCGGCGTGCACAAAGCTTAGCGAGGCCCACCTAACGGCTCAGTACGAACGCCTATCGCAAACCCCTCCCCGCCTTTCTCTTATCCTTCTCTCTCTCTCTCTCTCTCTGCTGACATCGAACACGAAGGCGCTCTTACGCCTAAGAGGTACTACGCACATATCGCGAACGCGTGCATGTCGACCCCGTCCCCAGGGGCACGCATCCGATCCATCACAAAGTTGGATGCGCTAGAGAGACGAGGCCCTTCATCGGTACTTTCGCGATGACAAGGACGTGTTGTGCGTTAGAATACAATATCCCATCCCATCGGCATCATGCAGCTTTCGCCATGCCGGTAGTCGATCGCGTCGTCGTCGTAAAGGCCCGTGCATCAATCCACACCCACCATTAGCGGAAATGGCGGAGGAGGCAGCTATCGCTTTGGCCGTAGCGTCATCCTATCACACCCACACCATGTACTACATCCTGAGCGGCTCCAAGTTACCAATATGTAACTTAGAGAAAAAGTCACGTCTCCCCCCTCTCGCTGCGAATTCCTACGTCAAACCCCGGCCCGTTTCAGTCCCACATTATAACGGCTATGGCGCATGTCTCCCTGCCGAAAAACGAGGCAGCTCACGCTGGAGGCTGAGGTATTTAAAAGACGGGCGCCAGCTACGAGAGCAGCCATTCCCACTAGAGACAGCCGTTTTCGGTTAGGGATTTTATGGTGGGCTATACATATCATAAAACCATGAAATACCTACACATTCCAAAGGGCCCCTAAACCTCTCCGAGTTCAAAGACTGTTTCTTTCTCGCCTTCACGACCCTTCCTACAGGTGTCATCTCCTCTTCGCCGCTTATTTCTTCAGTAAACACGTCAGTACTAAGCGTTCGTCCGATCAGGATTTCGCGCTATCCGGCTACACACTGTTAGACCCGCTTGCGCAGTCGAAAACACACTAAACGAAGTGCCAAGCGAGACAAGACAGAATTGGCGTGCGACTGCACGGTAAAGCCTCGCAGGAGACGATTCACAACTGATATCCCTTGTATACGGGATACCAGTTGTATTGTATACGGGTAGCTTGTACCTTAATGACGTCACGTAAATAACGTTGACGGCATCATGAAGTGCGCCGAAAAGACGGAAAACGCCAGAAGTTGATCATCAGAGGTTGCCCTTTAAGGCTCTCCAAACTAAGGCATCGTCTCCAGACAAAGCCACCGTCATTCAGCCATCGTATGAGTTGGGTTAGCCAAACATGTGCTCAATAACGATGAGTCCACATTCGTTCAGTGTCTGTTAACGTTGACCAGAATGACAGTTAATTATCAGTTAACGTTTCGAGGTGTATGTCTCTTCTACAGCATATATTCATGTTGTTATAAAGTGGCTGCACACTGATGCTATATAATTAAGATAAAACTTTTTTTTTCTCAATGCAAACGTCACATCGACTTGTCGAACATAAAACGTTTCGATAATAATAATTGATGGGGTTTAACGTCCCAAGACCACGATATGATTATGATAGACGCCGTAGTAGAGGGCTCCGTAAATTTCGACCAACTGGGGTTCTTTAACGTGCACCTAAATCTCAGTGCGCGGGCCTCAAGCATTTTCGCCTCCATCGAAAATGCGGCCGCCGCGGCCGGGATTCGATCCCGCGATGTGCGGGTGAGCATTTCAGAACCTTAGCCACTAGACCACAGTGGCGGGTTTAAAGCGTTTCGAGGGAACTGCTTCTTGGCCTAGTTGGTGTACTTGCTGGAGGACGTTATTACTTATTTTTGCCCCAGTCTATGTTATTTGTTTGTTTTCCTCTTTTCTGTTTCTCTCCTCCTATCTTCCTTTTCTCAATGTCCCCTCGTCCCGAATGAGTAGGCAGGCGTTGTGCCCCTCCAGGTGGCAGTTGTCAGGCTTCTCTCCCTCCCTATTTCTTCTGTGTCCTTGTGTATCGAAATTAAATAATAACACAATAATATTTATTTCGCGGCAAAATGTGTCCTTCATAGGACGCGCTTGTTGACCCATCAGGCAGTAAAGGAACGCCTAGACCTAACAACTATGTGCTCAAACTTATTGCTCTCGCGGAACCGGCTGCATTTTCCCCTCGAGGGCATGTGATAGCGATTGTTGTGTACACATCGCTGACTACTAGACAAATAACTATTGCAGACAGGAGAAGAAAGCCAGGGATGGATTAATAAAGGGAAGGTGACGAAAGTAGCAACCGTGTGCTGCCCTTTCAACGCACTCGACGCTTTCTGTAACAACAGAGAACACGACGGAGGCTAACGTCTTGCGATGCGTCCTGCACTTTTATGTTGTTTTATTTATAAATGCCCATAAGCTGTAGCCCAGCTTTGTACGCTCTTTGGTTGCATCGTGGCCTCCGCAATTAGCTCCGGTAGCGTGCTGCCGGAGCTGATCGCGGAGGCCACGGTACTACTGTCCATGGTAAAACAAGCTGGAGTGCAGACACCAACACCAGAGAAGAGATCAGCACAACACAAACACCGACTCCTTTTATCATGAATCCATGCCAACGATATCTCTGTCATTCTGTACTACTGTCCTTTTAAAGAAATACAATGTCTAGGAGTTACCGTTCAGGTGAGAGTGTTGCAGTCAGTTTCAAGAATGCAGCCTTTAATGTGATGGACTCCACCGGATATGAACTGATTGGGCCGTAATATTCATTCATTTGTTCTGTCTTTCTTCATTCGGTAGCGTTTGGCAAAATTCGTTTTCATGATATCGGTTGCTGGAACGAGACGAGGACCGGCGTATATTATTTATAGCTCATCGATAAGAGCGAGTAACGCATCTAAACGCAGCCGTTTTGCCACAATTCGCGGAAGCTACGTCCGAAGGAAGCTCAGCGAGCAGAAGCGAATGACCGGGCAGCGCGAATCGAGGTCGCACGTTGCTTCTCCGGCCCAAGACGACCGGCAACAAAGCGAACGCTGCAGCAGCAGCAGCAACAGGCTGAAATCCCAACAGCATTTTCCTTTCTACCGAAATAAACGACCCCGGCGGCGGCACCAACAACAAACAGGCATGCGCCAAGCCGGAGGAGCAGGCCGCCGCTCGCTGACCCACATACGTTCTGGACCAGCGCGGCGCGAACCTAGACTGCGGCAATTGAGGAAGAAATGACGAGCTTTGTTTGTGCCTCCGTAGTAGCACATTAGCGAGCGCCGCCGTGCCTTCCCGGTTGCTCGCTCTTTTAATAGCGCTGCAAAGCACGCTAGGACGTCGTGAGATATTCGCACAGAAGCGACGACTCGCTCGGCCCTAAATTATAATATATAATGTTATACGTGCCAAAACCACGATATTATTATGAGGCACGCTGTATGAAGGCTCCAGAAATTTCGATCATCTGGTGTTCTTTGTCGTGCACTGACGTTGCACAGTATACACGGGCTTACATTGTTTCGCATCTATCGAAATACGGTCGCCGTGGCCGGGATCGAACCCGCGGCTTTCGGGTCAATAGCCGAGCACCGTAACCACTGTACCACCGACAAACCCTATGACAGTACGAAAATCCAGATCAAGGATACATACGAAGGATAGAAGGAGCATCTTCTAGTTATAGGGTACCGTGTAACCTCTTCACGACAACGTTTACTGAAAGATTTATTAATAATAAACATAGTGGTGATGCTGTACGGATTGATTTGGATCATCTGGAGTTCTTTATCGTGAACCTAAACCTGTTTATGCGAGTCTTACAACATTTCGCCCCCGCGTAAACGTGGCTACTGCGGCTGGGGTCGCACCTGCAACCTCGAGCTGAATTAGCAGCTCAGCGCCATAGCTACTTATCTATCGTGGCGGCTAGCAGAGCACATACGGCTCGTCGAATGAAATGCGCATATCATATCGTGTCTTGCCGAAGACTTCAAATAACGGACGGCAGTCACGTGTATACCATTATAAAGAAATCAACGACTCGGAAAGTTGTACTGACCGTCACCCGCATCAAACTAGTGTTCTTATGTGAGTCCTGCATTGCATTGCATTGCACCTTTACCCTTTCGAGTAATTTCACCGACTGACATTTTGACGCTGCCCCATTAGCACCACATTCAAGCACTTGAATACGCGGCTTTACTAATACGGAAAGCATAACTTCCCTTCTCGATACGACTGAGACTGAAAATAAGTATAAGCTACGTACTGCTGTTTGCGCCAACCTTTACAAAGACAGGAATCCTCAAGTTTAACTAAAAACACACAAAGATAACTGAAGCAGTGGTAGTGGATTCGTTGGTACATAGTAATTCGGGAATAATATGGCGCGAATAAAGACGACAGAATAACATGAACGCTACCAGCGTCCGTGGTGTCCATTGCATGTGACTCGCGTATTCGTCTTTTTTCGCGCCATAGCATTCTCGAATAACTGAAGCGTCCGCTCTTGACACTAGTTGCGAAACTGTTTGCTTATTCGTAGCCATTAATGGGCTACGCTGGAGGCTACGCTCAAGCGCCTCGAAGCATGTGATGGCATGAAGAAGAAATAAGCACGAAGAAGCGAATCTCGTTTTCGCCAGTGTGTGAAACGAACTTTCCTTCCTTCCTATTTTTGAAGGACAGGCGTTGACAGGAGCAGCTTTTTTTTTCCCCCGAAGGCGCCGGCCGGTGTGCGTATATTATACACTGACCTGGGTCCCTCTCGGCCTCTTCGAAGATCCTCCTGCGTAACTCCTCGATGTTATCCTTCATGACGACGAACTCCTTCTCGCCGAAGGTGTCTCCGTTTTTTTCCTTTATCTGCACCATCACCGATCACCCACCACGCGTCGCTCACCGCGTTGTGCGCGGCGCAACGCTGACGCGATGCTCGAAGACGTTTCACCCCGAGTCCACCTTTTTCAAGTCGCCGTGCACACCCTTCCCCGCTGTTGGAAAACGAGGGCCCTTTCTTTCTTCGTTGTTTAGCACAGCAAAAACCACGCTGGAGGCCTCGATGACAAAGCTACGCCACAAAGTCAAAGAAGAGATCTGAGCAGACGACGACACCCCGTGCTCAGAAGGCGTCGTCTGCTAGGGTTGTGGGCGAGTAGTGATGGTGTTCTGAGACAGTCAGTGTACGGCCGAGTTTCCGTGCCCGCCGTTTGTGCGGGGCGGCGCTCCATGGGCCGCTTCCTCGAGGTGAGGCCGCCAGAACCAGTTTTCGCCCAGGCTGTCTGTTTTTTTTCTTCCTTCCTTCCTTACCCTCCTCCCAATTACGTAGTCACGTGTCCTCACGCATCCTCTCCATCTACGTACTCGCCTTGCGGCGGCAGGCAGAAGCACCCTTTCCTGCGCGCGGTCTGCATCTCGCACCATGATTTCACTTCTCGGCACACGTAGCCTTGAGAAGTATGTATGTGCGTTCTACCCTGTCCGTCAACCGCTATCTCAATTCGTCACAATATTTGCAATGCGCAGGCGCACAGCGATGTCTGTCACGTTCGTTAGGTATGTCTGGCAAGCTTTTCCTCGTAGCAACTTCAAACACTCACACGAATACTGGGCTGCACGCATATTGTAATCCTCGTCATCTTCCTTTATATTTATCCATTGTCCCTGGCAGGAAACCACTTTCGCAGGCTAAGAAGAAGCAACTCGCGCCGTAAAGGACGAGAGTCTTGTTTAATTTGTTTTTGTTTGTTTAGCCCGGTAAGAAAGCCCTGTTGTTCGGCGTAGTCGCTATTCAGATTGCTAGACACGAGTTGGCAGAGTGGACTGAGGCAGAGTGGACTGGTGCTATTGTTCAGCAAATAACAGCAGTTTTACTGGAGGCCTTGCGCGCGCGGCGACAAATCATCCTCGCCAGCCGCACAGGCTTACGTCGTCTCCTTTCAGCAGTTTCTTTGTTTCGCTTCAGTTTCCTTGTTCCCGCTGTTTTTCTCACCTAAATACCAAGGTCGTCAGGCAGCCGCATGCAAATGTTTTCTCGTTAATTTCTTGCTGGCATAGTCTTACTATGCGTTCTAGTCTTACTCTTTCAGCAGTTCCCAGCTGGGTTTTGATGCATCCATGCGTCCACCCGTCTACCAAGCATATTTTCTGATTGCCCTGAATAAATGTTGTATTTTCCTAATTATAATCGTGCCTCTCTATCGAAACATTTGCATCATGCTATTTGTGTTATTCACGCTATGATATATACGACATGCACGTCATGAACACTCATGTTCATGATATGCATGTTGGCCACTCATTCATGCTCGTCATACATGCGCGTCGTTTGATGCCCATTTTAGTATACAGCAAGGTAATGAAGTGACAGCCACAACATCACCATGGTGCGTTGTCATGTGCGTCATGACGTGCGTGACATGTAGGTCATGCTAACATGTTGTGACTTCTAATTCATGTCTGTCATCCACGAACGTCACGTCGTGCCGATTTTGGTATATATTAAGTTAAGAAAGGAGTGTGCAGTCATTAAGGAGTGTGCAGTGGAAGTCGGGGGTACAGTCGTTAGACAGGACATTGGTAAGCTATCCCAAGAAACGAAAAACCTCATTAAGAAACGTCAAGCTATGAAAGCCTCAAGTGCAACAGACAAAATAGAGCTGGCGGAGCTTTCGAAGTTAATCAATAGGCGTAAAGTAGCCGACATAAGAAAGTATAATATGGAGAGAATTGAGCATGCTCTAAAGAACGGAAGAAGCCTCAAAGCTATGAAGACAAAACTGTGCATAGGCAAAAATCAGATATATGCATTAAGGGACAAGTAAGGCAAGGTCACAAACAATATGGATAGAATAGTTGAGGTAGCGGAAGAGTTCTACAGAGATCTTTACAGCAGCCGAGACAGTCAGGATGATAACGTGAGAAGCAGCAATAGCGCAGAGGAATCTGACATCCCACCAGTATTGACAGGAGAAGTAAAGAAAGCCCTAAAGAGAATGCGAAGAGGCAAAGCAGCTGGTGAGGATCAGATAACATCAGACCTGTTGAAAGACGGTGGAGTGATTATGTTAGAAAAACTGGCCACCCTGTATACGAAGTGTCCCTCGACGGAAGGATACCAGAATCTTGGAAGAATGCCAACATCATCTTGATCCATAAGAAAGGGGACGTCAAGGACCTGAAAAATTACAGGCCCATAAGCTTACTGTCCGTTGTCTACAAGCTATTTACAAAAGTAATTGCTAACAGAATTAATACGACATTAGAGTTCAATCAACCAAGGGACCAGGCAGATTTCGTACAGGCTTCTCAACAATAGACCATATTCATACTATCAATGAGGTGATAGAGAAATGCGCGGAATACAACCAACCCCTATACATAGCCTTCATAGATTACGAGAAGGTATTTGATTCGGTGGAGACATCAGCAGTCATACAGGCACTGCGGAATCAGGGCATCGACGAAGCCTATATAAACACAATGGAAGAAATCTACAGCGCATCCACAGCCACTATAGTCCTCCATAAAGAAAGCGACAGAATCCCAATAAAGAAGGGCGTACGGCAGGGAGACACGATCTCTCCAATGCTATTCAGCGCGTGTTTACAGGAGGTTTTCAGGGCCCTAGATTGGGAAGAATTAGGGATAAGAGTTAATGGAGAGTATCTCAGTAACCTGCGATTCGCTGATGACATTGCATTGATGAGTAACGAGGGAGACGAATTACAGCTCATGATTACTGAACTTGATACGGAAAGTAGAAGAGTAGGTCTGAAAATTAATATGCATAAAACTAAAGTAATGTGGAACAATCTTGGCAGAGAACAGCGCTTTGCGATAGGTGGCGAGACACTGGAAGTTGTAAAGGAGTACGTCTACTTAGGACAGGTAATAACCGCGGAGCCGAACCATGAGAGTGAAATAACTAGAAGAATAAGGATGGGATGGGGCTCATTCGGCAAGCATTATCAAATCGTGAATGGTAATCTACCACTATCCCTCAAGAGGAAGGTATATAACAGCTGCATCTTACCGGTACTTACCTACGGAGCAGAAACCTGGAGACTTACAAAGAGGGTTCAACTTAAATTGAGGACGACGCAGCGAGCGATGGAAAGGAAAATGATAGGTGTAACCTTAAAAGACAGGAAGAGAGCAGAGTGGGTCAGGGAACAAACGGGGGTTAAGGACATCATAGTTGAAATCAAGAAGAAGAAATGGATATGGGCCGGGCACGGAGCACGTCGACAGGATAACCGGTGGTCATTAAGGGCAACTGACTGGATTCCAAGAGATGGCAAACGCGTGAAGGGGAGACAGAAAATTAGGTGGGTAGATGAGATTAAGAAGTTTGTAGGTATAACGTGGCAGCAGAAAGCACAGGACCGGGTTGATTGGCGAAACACGGGAGAGGCCTTTGCCCTGCAGTGGGCGTAGACATGATGATGATGATGATGATGATGATGATGATGATGAAGTTAAGAAAAAGATCACGAGGGCACCAAGACCATTTGGTTGGGTGCGTGAGAGGAGTCGCAATGCATAAAATAAATGAAAATGAAGTGATGCAAGTGCTTCTCACAACGAACTGCCTTTGCTCCACGGCTTTCCGGGGGCAAAGGTGAGTATCAAACTGTTCTTGTAATGCAATGTAGGGGTTCTTGGCAGCCATTATCGTCAATATCCTGCGTCACCATAGCCCTCCATGTTGAACAATGACAGGACAGCTACTGCTGAGGAAAGGTATGGGGCAGACTTGGCGCCCCCCTTAGAGGATTATAAGGGGGCGCCACCCCCACCCCCCTTTGCGCGGGCCTGTCCTGTGCTCAGCAGCGCAGTGAAGACCCAGAGTTCATTGCGTGGCTGTGGCTTTCACAAAATACACGTAACATTCAGCATGGGAAAGAGAAAGTGTAAACATAAAAATATTAAAATGTCTAACCAATTTCAATTTCGATAATATTTATTTATGTCACCCATGAATTAACATTATACAATAAATAGGCTTCGCAAAAAGAAAGGCTTTGTGAGTATCTTATCGCCGACTTCAATGTATAGATGGGGCAGAACGCAACAAGTGTCCGACATATCGACGGAGACGACAAGTTGTTACTCTTCAGTACAGTAACTCACGTCCGTGGGAACTCGACACTCTGCTCCCTTTGACGGTATGACCATGGTTGCGAATGGATGTGGCAAGAATTCCCGGCAGAATGGTTTACGCAACGTAAGAACGATAAGATATTACTCCAGTGCTAGTACGGTTCGCCGGCGAGTCAGGTGGCCGTACATGGTCATTCAAATGCGGTAAAACGTGATTACAATAAGGCTGGAAAAACATGCACAAAAGGGTTTGAAATATTTAATGTCCAACACTAGCTGTGATTACTATATCGAAGGGCAAAAGGATCTGACAGGATGGACACCAAACCCTCGCGCTGAAAGCAGTATCCCGAAATAGCGCCCGTGGGCGGACACTTGAACGTTTGTTGAAAGTTTTCTACATTCCTCAGTACGTGCGCATAGGCGCGGACGTTTTTCTGCATTTCGAGGCCGCGCAGTGCCCTCTTGCACATCCCTTGGTTGAGAAACACGACGTAGAAGAACTTGCTGCTCGAGAAAGGCTTCAAGTTTCCGACACTAAAATACAGTCCGCCCCAGTCCACTGCTCCGCGAATCTTGAGCATCGACCGGATAGCCAGAAAGAGGGCCGTTTGCCCTGTGGAATTGAGCTGCGCCGTATTCTTGAGGCAAGTGGTGAATTCCGAGGCCCGACTGCTATTCCGGCTTGCTACGCTTTTCAACACGAATTCCCAGACCCACGTGGCAAGGTCTACTCCGAATAGCGCATCGTTCACGATGAACCTCTCTCCCACGTCGTCTCGAACGCGCGCGTAAATCGTGGGATTCACGAAAAACGTTGTTGGCGGTGGCTTTCCTTTAGCGATTTTCTCAAGCAGATGAGGGTCCGCGCTCTCCGAGGAAAGCATGACTCCCGTCAACCAATCGCTTATTGCCAGCCTGTTTGCCCAGTAAGACAAGGTGACATTCGGAACGCTCCAATCGGCCGGGAAAAGTTCGGCGGGGAGGACGAAGTTGAGCTCCCGCTCGACGGAGATGGGGTCGTCCGGGAAGAGATACGCCACTTGAGCCTCTACCTCGCCGAGAAGTGCGTCGATGAACGATGCTACCACGAGGTCGGAGGCACCGGACGTCTTTCTGTAGGCCGCAGCCGCCGCCCACAGGTAATGGTACTGCCTCAGCTCACGACTGCACGAGTCCTGCCACTCTCCCGGAAAGGCCAGGGTGTAGCGGTCGCCGATCGCGTCGGCCACCAGACTCCAGGTGCTCATGTGGAAGATGTAGATGACAGACACGTCCTGCCAGGTGACCATAAAAAGCTGCATGAGCCGCTGCAGGAGCAGAGTCTCGTCGATAGTGATATGCATGCGCGGCTGCCACAGGCCGTACAGAGCCAGCGCCCCCCGCCACAGCATTTGACTGCTGAGGTGCAAGCTGGCATTGGCCGTATCGTAATTGGCGTCGCCGTCCTTAACGGCCGCCACGAGTTGGTCCCAGTCTGACGGCGCGCCCCGCATCGCGTCCAAGACGTCCAGGTGCATGGACGTCAAGTTCAGAGGGCTGTCCCTCAGCCCAAAGACTTTCGCAGTGTATCCTTGGTACTCGAAGGCCTCCTTGTCGATGTCCAGTGCAGCCTTCCTGGATACGACGATGTTGCAGCTGGGAGCGGTGCGCGCTTGCATGAAGCTCACGCGGATGAACAGTTTGATGCGAAATGAGGCAGTGACCTTGACAATGAGCGCCGGTATACTTAGAGCGTCGGTGTTCCGCAAATTCAAGGCCTCGTGAAGAGCCGCAGCGGCGTCCGCGAACGCCGACATTGGCCGGAAGTCGTTGCGCGCGCAGCTAAGGTAGACCTGCCGCAGCAGGACACTGGCCTCGTCCTGGGCTGAACCCGTCAGCGCGGGAAGCCATAGTTGGCTGTGGAACCAGCTGTCCTCGTACTCTCGACGCCGTATCCTCCGCTCTATGTCCCCGCAGGCATACCTGCGTTGAGGAGACAGTGCTTTCCTATTACGACGCCCTTGATCGCGCACTAGTAGAAGTGTAGCGTGGTCATTAGCTATACTTCGCAAAACATTATGGTCGGGCACTCAACCGGAACATTAAAAGGTAGGAGGAGTGGACGTGTTGATGACGTTGCATCTTTGCTTGAAGGGAAACTAAAAAGAAAAACGATTTTTCCTGCATTAGCAAGTTACCCTCTCAATACGAAAGCACATACCTTGCCGCAAGTGTCATCCATCATTCCAACACGGATAACTTTACGAAGCCATAGAATGTTTGTTTTATTAACCCTATCTTGTTTTCCCACAACCTCATGTAAAGCCCTCGAGAAGTGGGCCTTTGAAGTATATTAAATAAAAACTCACAGAGTCCCTTACGCATTCACCTAAGCGTTCACCTAAGACGACTTGAAGGCGAAAGCCATCTTCTTTTTATTCTTAGTCGATGTATCGATCCTGCTCCGCCACCCTCCGAGAGCTTTCTGCACCTAACATGGTTTTGCACCACCTCCAGGATCGGAGGCACCTAACCTGGATTTGCGCTGCCTCCATAATCGGCCCACCTTTGAACAAGCTAGGATGTGATGTGATGACGTCGTAGCTTTGTGACGTCATGACGACGTCATAATGCCTTCATAAATTTTGGCAATCTGTGACGTCATATGATGATGTCATCACGTGATGATTTTTTTTTCATTGCTCGTGTTGTCCCCGACGCCGACGGTCGATTTTCGCGTTTGATGAGGCATCTAAGACTCGCCTTAAAATAAACTGCACGCGAGCGCATCGTACCGAACAAAGTCATCGCAGGGATCGACGCTTTCGTTCACCGTGGCTGCCAGCTCTTGCAGCAGGTCGGGACAGCAGCCGTCTGAAGCCGCCTGGGCGCCGGAGGTGTCCGCGGGTGCGCGCTCAGACAGCAGCGAGAACTTGGGCACCAAGAAGCGCAGCAGCAGCGCTGTGCCCAACACCACCGACACGCTGTAGGCGCACAGCGCGAAGCCCTGCTGACTTCGAGACGGAGTCGTCGACTGCCTGCCACCCGCCATGGCTGATGACAACGAAAACGAGGACTTTGATGACGATGATGGTAGAGTAGAGTAGAACAGATATTTGTATCCGTGGCACAAACCCACGCTGGGGGAATGGCCAAGCACCGGATAGTTTTAACGGAAATTTCTTAAATTGTAAGTTACATTTTGTCTATTACCAAATATGAAAGAAATAAAAATTAAACAAAAGTTCAATATACTAAGCATAGATCAATAGGAAGTTGAAGTTGAAGCGCTTTATTTTTTTTTCTTTACATAAGAAAAATACGAAGATAAGTAATATAATATATAAGACTGAGGAAGCAGCGGAGCTGGTGGGGTTGCCCTCCTCCTTTTCCTCATCCTCAACCTCACCTCTCTTTCCCACCCCTTTCTATACCATACTATACTGTACTGTACTATACTATACTATACCATACTATACTATACTATACTATACTATACTATACCATACCATACTATACTATACTATACTATACTATACTATACTATACTATACTATACTATACTATACTATACTATACGTGGCTATGCTTGCTCACTCTTTTTTCTCTATTTTTTGTCTATTTCTTTCTCCTTCTTTCTGTTTCTGTCTTTCTCTCTCTCTCTCTGCGCTTGTTCTCTCGCCCATTAGAGTTATTGCATCCCACGCCAGACAAATCGTCGCACGTGTTTTGGGAGGGAAGCAGAAGACGAAGAGGACGAAGAGAGCGCGTGCCGGTTCATGACGATGACCGTTTTCTGGTGGATATGGGTTTATGGGGGGTGGATATGGGTTTAATCAACCTGTGGACACAGCTTCTGCCCCATGAATCAGGGGAAGGACATTGAAGAGAAAACGATAATAGCGTTGATGATGATATTACACAATGGCACATACCCACTACAGCAAAGCGCACTAAAGAACAGCGAAAATACTTTCTCGTTGCATATTATTCTGAGATAATGGCGCAGCAGTGCATGTTCTGCACATTGTTTAGACCGCACCTGCTGCTCACACGAACTCTTCGCTACGATATTGAAAAATTATCCACTGTTTCCGCTTTCCAGTTTTCATTGACACGCGTAATTAAATCTATATAATTTTACAGAGCACTTCTCAACGCCTAAATTGGCTCGTACTGAAAAATATCTAGGTCATTTTATATTGAAGATGTAGATTCAGGTGAGTGGTCACGCGTGGACAGCGTCCACATGCGATGATTTCGGCTTCTAATTTCTCCAATGTGGTCGAAATACAGAACAAGCGAAGAGTTTATTTATTTATTTTTATTTATTTTTTATAGACGCTGCAGCCCTGTTTAGGGCTATGGCAGGAGTGTCACACAGTATAGAATTAATACCTGAAAGAATGAGCGTTGTTGCTGAAGCTAACGTTTCGACAGGTACAGCGAGTGCACAATATCGTGGGATATCTATCAGCTGAATGACACTTTTTGAGCTGCAACCGAAATCTATTACTGGGAATAGCAGGTGAAACAACTTGGCTGTTGTTCACCTATGAGAACTTCATTCGCCATGTATCCGGATCCAGCCTTATCACCGTGCACGCGCCAGCTGCATCGAATCCCAGCGTCGTCTACCCCCGACGTGCGAATATATAAAGCTGATCGCCACCCATGCCTGCCAACGCAGCTCTTCTATCCACGGCCTGGTGAGTGTTTCACCCCACAGCAGATTGCATACAATGTATGGATGTATCAGAAGGTGCCCGGGAACTGTACGGCTATATATCGCGTTCTCTATCTTTCTTTGTAAATGCAATGATCGCTAACCTGACCCAGCTCATTATGTATGCCAAGTCTGAACTTTGCTTTTGGGGTATGTAAACTTCCATCTCTATATATATATCGACTCGAGTCGAGTCGAAAAAACTCTATTGCAAGAGAATTCAGGACCTCCCAGGCCCCCTGGGTCCCTCTGTTGGTCGGTCTCATTCTCGCGGCTGGTTAAAGTGCGCATCCACTTTACCCGTGACCGTGAGCGGTACCTGTCATGGTAGCATGACGAACGCGCTGCTAAGCTCAAGAGCGCGGGTTCGATTCCCGTCCGAGGCGAATACGTTTCGATTGGGACGAAATGGAAAGCCGCTCATGTGCTTAGTTTTAGCTGCCGGTCGTTAAGGAACGCAAGGGGGTCCAAATTAGTCGGAAATCTCCAAACACGGCATGTATAACAATCCTACTTTGGTTTTGGCGCATAAAACAGTAGACCTTAACTGTAAATGTGAGTGGCCGGAGCCGCTCGAGTAGTTCACGACATTATGGGAGAAGAAAGAAACTTTTGGACATTTCGTGCAGTTTAGCTAACCAGACAAAGATGACAGGGCGCCTTTTGACAAATATAGGTCCACCTATCGAAACGTATGAGGCCCCTTCTCCGGTTCATATAATCAGTCCGAGACTTGAAGTTAAGGTTTTCTAGTGTTGACATCATTAAGCATTCGAACGCATATCTATCATCTTTGCAATATGCGCCGGCCTTTCGCTGGAGATGTTAAATAGCGGGGCGCCCCCCTGCCTTGAACATTATATTTGAACATGAGACATTGATAACATCAGCATTAAGCATTAGGTTTCACTGACACCGTTCAGCCCTCATTCTTCGATGCTCGGAGTCATAGAGAAACCACTTTGAATGAACGCTCAAGTCTTATTAGCGGTGCAGAGATCGAGCGCGCATGCAATGCTCACAACTGTTTACATATCTTTCTTTTATCCTTTCCAGACGATGAAGCTCCACTTCATCGCCCTGGTCGTTCTCGCCACAGCGACAAGACGTAAGTTTCACCGAGTTTTCTTCGAAAAACATTCCAAGTGTCGGCTGATGACCATGCTATGTAAACAATGACAACATATATACACAAATAACACGTACATTCACATACAAGCATAAATGTATGCGCAGATGAGTAATCCATAATGTTTCGTTCAGGTGCGTAGTCCTGAAAAACACCGGCAGCGCTTTAGTGCTGCGCATCGCACAGACGGTACTTTGACACGGGTTTAGGAGGTGCCGCAGCTCCAAGCTTAAGCCGCGTTGCAAATGTATCGCTGCGTAGAGAATCTGTTGCGCTGGGTAATACCGGGAACATTCACACAGGACGTGTTTTAAGTCCTCCCGAGCATTAAAAGTTGTGCACGTCGGAGAGTCCGACTGTCCAATGCTTGAAGTAGCTTGTGCAAGCAATCAACCAGGCTAAAATCTCCGGGACTACCATTAAGAATTGCTACCTATTTTTCTCTCTTCGAAAAATACACACCTCTGAAGCTTCCAGCAGAAGGTCATCGGCGTTATATTATTTTAATGTCTGGCAAGATATCATCGTGCTATTTACATTCTAACGCCAAAATTGAAGGGAAAAAAGACGGCTTCTTCAAGAGCCTGTTATGTACTAATATTATTAACAATGAATGACTAATGAGACAGAAAAGAAAAAACAAAAGTTTAAAAATGATTAGAAATGAGAGCTAATACAAATACGCATTGCTTAAGTGTGCCACTGCGAAGTTCAAAAAATGCAGCGTATATATTCTCGAAATCTTAGTAAGCTCATTTGTTATATCTTTTGTTGCCTAATCAGCAATAAAATAACACGACCAGTGCATTTAATAGTTTTGTTGTTTGCGTTCATAGTGCACTGATTACTTGTATCGCAGCAAACACAAAAACATTCGCTCCATGTTCTTCGTCTTGAATACTTTCGCAAAACTCCCTTCAGAATATGTTTCAATAGGAAGCTGTGTTGTACTTGGATCAATTAATAATTAATTAATGAGCCAGCTACTCTGATTATTTGCTTATGTGGACTGATGTGTACGAAGAGATAAATTCAGACTTTCGAAGCAAGACTTGCACGAGGCTTGCTAGGCTTGCTCATTGGCAATGGCGTTCTCGTGTGCTGCATGGTTTGCTGTATTGACGCAGCGGTCAGTCCGTGGTATGGGCTTTGTTCCATAACTCAGGCTATAAAACTGCCTGTTTTAAGTGATTGCTAAGCACCAAGCAATTTATTTAAGGTATTTCCCTGTGGTTTATTACAAATTCAGAGCGGTGAAAAGTTATATTTCGCAAGAAAAGTTGTCCTTGACTACGATAACGTTTCTGGAAATCTTGGTTACGAGCTAGATTAAGCCCTTAACGTGACGCAACCTAGCAATGTCGCTTTCCCCAGGGCGTTTTACACTCTATGAAAAAAAAAAAGAATAGTATGTGTTACCATTGCCGGTGAGCCCTGGCTTGCCATGTATAGGGCTCTCTTTAAAGAGACAAGTTGACTCTCTTTTGAGTCTCACGACTTTCCGACGAGAATATAATGATCTCCTAAGAGAATTCACGTGCCTCTTTAAAGAGAGCCATGTGCGCGCTCGATGCAGTATTTCATTCCTGCTGATTGCGTTCGGCTAGTTTCTAAGAAAAAAGAGAGTCATGTGAGTCTTTTTTGTGAGTCCTGACTTTCCCCGCATATGACTCTCTTTAAAGAGACACGTGAACTCTCTATGGAGATCATTATACTCTCGTCGGAGAGTCGTAGGACCCAAAGAGAGTTAACGTAACTCTTTAAAGAGAGTCATCTACGTGGCAAGTCAGGACTCACAAAAAATACTCACATGACTCTCTTTCTTTTTTCTTAGAATCTAGCCGAACACAATCAGCAGGAATGGCATGCTACATCGAGCGGTCAGTAGCGCCCTTAGAGCGGAGCAATGCACGAGGCTGAGACACTAGCAATAAAGTATTAGACAGTCTTCAAAGGCTTCTCTCAGTTGGAAACTTCAGAGATCGACCCTAACGGGCTGAGATGCGATAACCTAAGCACACACCGGAAGATCGGTAAATCTGCTCGATATACTCACCTCAGAAAATTAGGTAGAAAGAGATTATTTCTCAACAACAAGTTTCGCTGCGAACAACCTTGAAATAATGGAGAGACCGATATATGATGTGTCGCGATTTACAGGATAGAAATGTGTCGTTATCTCAATAAATTTATGTACTGTCCTTCTTTCATGCATATTGCCTGCTGCGGCCGCTGCAGTGTGCAATGCTGGGTAAGTTTTCAACTCTTGGCTGTGATATCTTTGTTCCTGTGTTAGCGTTAATTACTCCTAAGTCACTCATTATCGGCAAGTAAAGTTACTGGCGTTCTTCCTCTGCTGTCGCTCCTTTCTTCTCAGGAGGCGCAGTATCTTTGCTAAATGCTCGCCTTATCGCTTTCTCTCCCTCTATTGTGCATTCCTATAATGCTTCAAGCATGACGACCAAAGCGTGTCGTCGACCAATATCAAGCGATATGAAAAGAAGTTTGCTTAAGAACACTTTTAACAAAGGGTGAAATGGGTACAAGCGTACAAGTTAGAGAAAAGAACAATTGCCTTCGAAGAGGTGAACATGTTCTTTGAAAAAGACTGACTCTCAGTGGAAGATTACAAATCACGCAATTTGGTTTATTTTCATTTGCAAGCAGAAGTCTAAATATACCGACTTTCCCACCAATACTACGTCTGTATTATCTAAAATAAGAATAAGGAAACACTATTTATTTATTTATTTATTTATTTATTTATTTATTTATTTATTTATTTATTTATTTATTTATTTATTTATTTATTTATTTATTTATTTAAATACTCTCAATGCCATTTGCGGCGTTACAGAGAGGAGTGTTACGAGTTAGAGATGGCAGTTTTGAATGATGCATGATCAGAGTTACTGGCGATGGAGGCAGGAAGGTGGTTCCATTCGGATGAAGTCTTCGGCACGTAGGAGTGGAAGTACATGTTAGTATGGCAAAATGGCACATGAACTTTGAAGTTATGGTCGATGCGAGATGAAACGTAAGAAGGTGGCGAGAACAATGTGCGTTTTATTTCAGGATTCATGAAAAAAATTTTGTGGAAGAGACATAGGCGGGCCTGCTTCCTCCTGTTAGAAAGGGTAGGAAGGTCTAGAGAAGTTTTAATTGATGAGATACTAGCAGTACGGGAGTAATTAGCGACAATGAAACGAGCTGAACGATTTTGGATGGCTTCTAGTGCATTAACAAGTAAACAAGAATGAGGACCCCAGATTGATTAGGCGTACTCGAGTTTAGATCTGACTAGTGTTCTGTAAAGAAGTTTTAATCACATAATTGATATGACTATTCCATGTTAAATAGTTGTCTATGTGAACACCTAGGTATTTGTAAGTATTGACAGATGACAACTGAAAATTAGTAATTGAATAAACAGGGCTAGTGCAGTCAGTACATCCTCGAGAGATCCTCATTATTTTACATTTGTTAATATTCAGTTTCATTGACCAGAGTGAGCACCAAGATGTAATGTTGTCAAGATCAGGTTGAAGTAGTGATGAATCATGCGGGTTCGTTATTATGCGGTAAATGACACAATCGTCGGCAAATAGCCTGATTGTTGATGTAATGCTGGATGGAAGATCATTAATATAAATTAGAAAGAGTAAGGGTTCAAGGACAGAACCTTGTGGCACACCAGATGTTACGGAACAATTGCGTGAGTTATGACCGTTAGGTGTTACATGTTGGGTTCTGTTAGACAAAAGAATTCAATCCATCGTAATATGTTTGAGTCAATATTTATCATGCTTAGTTTTAGTAGAAGTAAACGGTGAGAAACGGTGTCAAAAGCTTTTTAAAAATCAAGGAAAATACAATCGATAATGGAGCCAGTGTCAGATGCTGAAAATAAGTCGTTGGTGAAGAGTAGTAGTTGGGTTTCGCATGAGTAGTGTTTCCTAAAACCATGCGGACTGTTATGAAAGAAGTTATTTTCTTCGAGAAATATAATTAGGTTAGAATAGATGATGTGTTCGAGAAGCTTACATGGAATACTAGTCAAAGTAATGGGCCTGTAATTAGAAGGATTAGATGAGTCACCTTGTTTAGGCACAGCAACCACCTTCCCCGCCTTCCAATCACTGGGCAATGAGGCATTTTGTAATGACTGTGAAAAGAGCTGTGAAAAAATGACTGAACAATAAATGGCAGTTTGTTTGAGAAATTGGGGAGCGATTCCATCTATGCCAGGTGCTGACGCTTTCATTTTTAGTATGAGGTGAAAAAGTCCCAATTGATTAATGATGATTGGTTCCATTCGGGGATATCCATAATCGGCTTGAATTGGTAAATGATTGGAGTTGTCAGTAGAAAATGCGTTTTTAAATACATCTTGCAAAGCTCCGCAGCACCTGTCACTTGCCATCGACAAATCAAGTTCGTCACAAAGATCGATGTTCTTATTTTTCGGACCATTATATTCTTTTATATACTGTTTGTCTTAGCTTACGCCACGCTACCTTAAACATTTGAAACCGCGCTGCCACATTCTTTGCATCAATGAGATTTCGACGACTTAATTTAGACTAATTTCCTGTCATACGGCTTTTTTACAAAAGCCGTGCAAAAGTGCAGGCACAGGACTTTCAATGTGCTCTATGTTTCATTAATTCAGCACTGCCCAGAAGATAAACTACAATGCGTCTTAGGGATTCGCTGAATACAAACACATACTAACGCAATCGCATGGTTTTGCTAATACAAATAATATCGTGACAATGGCCACTCTACTGAGAAATACCCTAAAATATTTATTACGTCCCCAAGGTCACTGCGGCTGCACGAGAGACAAGCCACTGAAGTTGAGGCTTACATCGTGGATACGCTCAAGGACATTGGAAGAACACTAAAGGACCAGTTCCTAGTTATCGGCAGCCAGATGCAGAACAAGACTCAAGAACTGAAAGAAACTGCTGGAGTTCATGCCCAGCAGATTAAAGAACAACTCAAGGTTCTCGGTGAACAGCTGAAGATTGCCCGTGATGCTCTTGCTAAGAAGCTTTTCGAGCTCTTCGTCCCTGCAACGTACTCGGACTCCAATGTAAACGTCTTCCAAATTCTATCTTCCCTCTCCAGCCTGCGAGAGAGGCTTCAGAAGCTCCTTACCGAAGTTCAGTCGGCTACAGGCGAGAAGTGGGAAAAGCTGAAAGGGCTCATCCAAGAGTTGCGTAGCGAGATCAGACTAAAGGTGCAAGAGCTTCTCCATGGTTCAAGTGCTCCCGCCGCTTACACTGCCATCGATACCTCGGCTGATGACGATTATGAGGCTTACATCGTGGACACGCTCAAGGACATTGGAAGAACACTAAAGGACCAGTTCCTAGTTATCGGCAGCCAGATACAGAACAAGACTCAAGAACTGAAAGAAATCGCTGGAGTTCACGCCCAGGAGATTAAAGAGCAACTCAACGTTCTCGCTGAAAAGCTGAACATTGCACGTGATGCTCTTGCTAAGAAGCTTTTCGAGCTCTTCTTCCCTGCAACGTACTCGGACTCCAATGCAAACGTCTTCCAAATTCTATCTTCCCTCTCCGGCCTGCGAGAGAGGCTTCAGAAGTTCCTTACCGAAGTTCAGTCGGCTACAGGCGAGAAGTGGGAAAAGCTGAAAGGGCTCATCCAAGAGTTGCGTAGCGAGATCAGACTAAAGGTGCAAGAGCTTCTCCATGGTTCAAGTGCTCCCGCCGCTTACACTGCTATCGATACCTCGGCTGATGACGATTATGAGGCTTACATCGTGGACACGCTCAAGGACATTGGAAGAACACTAAAGGACCAGTTCCTAGTTATCGGCAGCCAGATACAGAACAAGACTCAAGAACTGAAAGAAACTGCTGGAGTTCATGCCCAGCAGATTAAAGAACAACTCAAGGTTCTCGGTGAACAGCTGAAGATTGCCCGTGATGCTCTTGCTAAGAAGCTTTTCGAGCTCTTCGTCCCTGCAACGTACTCGGACTCCAATGTAAACGTCTTCCAAATTCTATCTTCCCTCTCCAGCCTGCGAGAGAGGCTTCAGAAGTTCCTTACCGAAGTTCAGTCGGCTACAGGCGAGAAGTGGGAAAAGCTGAAAGGGCTCATCCAAGAGTTGCGTAGCGAGATCAGACTAAAGGTGCAAGAGCTTCTCCATGGTTCAAGTGCTCCCGCCGCTTACACTGCCATCGATACCTCGGCTGATGACGATTATGAGGCTTACATCGTGGACACGCTCAAGGACATTAGAAGAACACTAAAGGACCAGTTCCTAGTTATCGGCAACCAGATACAGAACAAGACTCAAGAACTGAAAGAAACTGCTGGAGTTCATGCCCAGCAGATTAAAGAACAACTCAACGTTCTCGCTGAAAAGCTGAACATTGCACGTGATGCTCTTGCTAAGAAGCTTTTCGAGCTCTTCTTCCCTGCAACGTACTCGGACTCCAATGCAAACGTCTTCCAAATTCTATCTTCCCTCTCCGGCCTGCGAGAGAGGCTTCAGAAGTTCCTTACCGAAGTTCAGTCGGCTACAGGCGAGAAGTGGGAAAAGCTGAAAGGGCTCATCCAAGAGTTGCGTAGCGAGATCAGACTAAAGGTGCAAGAGCTTCTCCATGGTTCAAGTGCTCCCGCCGCTTACACTGCCATCGATACCTCGGCTGATGACGATTATGAGGCTTACATCGTGGACACGCTCAAGGACATTGGAAGAACACTAAAGGACCAGTTCCTAGTTATCGGCAGCCAGATACAGAACAAGACTCAAGAACTGAAAGAAACTGCTGGAGTTCATGCCCAGCAAATTAAAGAACAACTCAAGGTTCTCGGTGAACAGCTGAAGATTGCCCGTGATGCTCTTGCTAAGAAGCTTTTCGAGCTCTTCGTCCCTGCAACGTACTCGGACTCCAATGTAAACGTCTTCCAAATTCTATCTTCCCTCTCCAGCCTGCGAGAGAGGCTTCAGAAGTTCCTTACCGAAGTTCAGTCGGCTACAGGCGAGAAGTGGGAAAAGCTGAAAGGGCTCATCCAAGAGTTGCGTAGCGAGATCAGACTAAAGGTGCAAGAGCTTCTCCATGGTTCAAGTGCTCCCGCCGCTTACACTGCCATCGATACCTCGGCTGATGACGATTATGAGGCTTACATCGTGGACACGCTCAAGGACATTAGAAGAACACTAAAGGACCAGTTCCTAGTTATCGGCAACCAGATACAGAACAAGACTCAAGAACTGAAAGAAACTGCTGGAGTTCATGCCCAGCAGATTAAAGAACAACTCAAGGTTCTCGGTGAACAGCTGAAGATTGCCCGTGATGCTCTTGCTAAGAAGCTTTTCGAGCTCTTCGTCCCTGCAACGTACTCGGACTCCAATGTAAACGTCTTCCAAATTCTATCTTCCCTCTCCAGCCTGCGAGAGAGGCTTCAGAAGTTCCTTACCGAAGTTCAGTCGGCTACAGGCGAGAAGTGGGAAAAGCTGAAAGGGCTCATCCAAGAGTTGCGTAGCGAGATCAGACTAAAGGTGCAAGAGCTTCTCCATGGTTCAAGTGCTCCCGCCGCTTACACTGCCATCGATACCTCGGCTGATGACGATTATGAGGCTTACATCGTGGACACGCTCAAGGACATTGGAAGAACACTAAAGGACCAGTTCCTAGATATCGGCAGCCAGATACAGAACAAGACTCAAGAACTGAAAGAAACCGCTGGAGTTCATGCCCAGCAGATTAAAGAACAACTCAAGGTTCTCGGTGAACAGCTGAAGATTGCCCGTGATGCTCTTGCTAAGAAGCTTTTCGAGCTCTTCGTCCCTGCAACGTACTCGGACTCCAATGTAAACGTCTTCCAAATTCTATCTTCCCTCTCCAGCCTGCGAGAGAGGCTTCAGAAGTTCCTTACCGAAGTTCAGTCGGCTACAGGCGAGAAGTGGGAAAAGCTGAAAGGGCTCATCCAAGAGTTGCGTAGCGAGATCAGACTAAAGGTGCAAGAGCTTCTCCATGGTTCAAGTGCTCCCGCCGCTTACACTGCTATCGATACCTTGGCTGATGACGACTATGAGGCTTACATCGTGGACACGCTCAAGGACATTGGAAGAACACTAAAGGACCAGTTCCTAGTTATCGGCAGCCAGATACAGAAAAAGACTCAAGAACTGAAAGAAACCGCTGGAGTTCATGCCCAGCAGATTAAAGAGCAACTCAAGGTTCTCGGTGAACAGCTGAAGATTGCCCGTGATGCTCTTGCTAAGAAGCTTTTCAAGCTCTTCGTCCCTGCAACGTACTCGGACTCCAATGTAAACGTCCTCCAAATTCTATCTTCCCTCTCCAGCCTGCGAGAGATGCTTCAGAAGTTCCTTACCGAAGTTCAGTCGGCTACAGGCGAGAAGTGGGAAAAGCTGAAAGGGCTCATCCAAGAGTTGCGTAGCGAGATCAGACTAAAGGTGCAAGAGCTTCTCCATGGTTCAAGTGCTCCCGCCGCTTACACTGCTATCGATACCTTGGCTGATGACGACTATGAGGCTTATATCGTGGACACGCTCAAGGACATTGGAAGAACACTAAAGGACCAGTTCCTAGTTATCGGCAGCCAGATACAGAAAAAGACTCAAGAACTGAAAGAAACCGCTGGAGTTCATGCCCAGCAGATTAAAGAGCAACTCAAGGTTCTCGGTGAACAGCTGAAGATTGCCCGTGATGCTCTTGCTAAGAAGCTTTTCGAGCTCTTCGTCCCTGCAACGTACTCGGACTCCAATGTAAACGTCCTCCAAATTCTATCTTCCCTCTCCAGCCTGCGAGAGAGGCTTCAGAAGTTCCTTACCGAAGTTCAGTCGGCTACAGGCGAGAAGTGGGAAAAGCTGAAAGGGCTCATCCAAGAGCTGCGTAGCGAGATCAGAGAGAAAGTTCAAGAACTTCTTAGTATGAAAACAAATGACCCAGCAAGGAGTGACAATACCCAAGGCAAAGTACGGAGGAGCTCTCCCTTGGCAGAAAGGACGCTCTCTTTGGCGACAAGAATGTTCTCTCTAAGATGGCGTTTGGCTGTTCTGCTGAAGGAACTAGATGAGGGAGAGGATAAGTTCGATGACGTTAAGACTAAGATTGAACGCCTGCGTAAGGAAATCAGGTATCAAGTTAGTCTATATTTTAATCGCACCAAAACCCAACCAGCTTTGTACGACGTAATCGATGATGTCCACGAAGGTTACCTTACCAATGCGCTAAAAGACGTTGCTGTTACGTTGAAAGAGAAGTTTCTTGTCCTTGGAGAAAAGATCAAGGCCAAGCTCGCTGAGCTTAAGGTAGCTGTTGGCGAGCATGCAGTTTTGATCCAGGCGCAGCTAAAAGACCTTTATGCGCAGCTTCAACGCGCTAGGGACGATCTAAAGAGGCAGCTTTTCGAACTTTTCCGGCCAGCATCATATGCATCATTTGAAGATAACGCCGTTAGAATTTACGAGAAATTGAATGTAATTCGGCAAAAGCTTCTAAAGTTTCTTGAAGAAGTTAAAACCATTACTGGGGAGAAATGGGAGCACACAAAGGAGGTTATCGCTGAGTTACGCGAAGAGATACGGCAAAAGGTGCGTGAGCTGCTCGTGGGAAGAACAGGTGTTGTCATGTACGCGGCCGAAGACAGTGTCCCCAGTGCAACCGTGATAGACACGCTTAAGGAAACAGCCAGGACGTTAAAAGAGAAGTTTCAAACGCTTGGTCGAAAAATACACGCTAAGGTTGTCGAGCTCCGAGACGCTGTTGGGGAGCACGCTGTTCTTATCAAGCAGCAGCTAGAATCTCTGAAGTCGCAGTTTAACAAGGCCCATAGTGAACTCATGAAGAAGCTCTTCTCTCTGTTCAGACCTGCCCAATATGCCACTGTCAAAGAAGCACCTGAAGAAGAAAGGCGCCTCTCGCTGCTGAAACAGAAACTGGACCGCCTCCTTTCCAGAACTGCCGCCTCTCCTCCAGAAGAATGGTCTACCTCGGAAGACGCCATTGCCGAATTGCGTCAGGAGATTGAAGAATTTGTCAAGAAGTACCAGTAGGTAGCACTGAATGAAGGACATACACTCTCTTTTCTACTTTTTCAGGCGGATCGTAGAATTTCACTTTCGATTATTATGAGTTCAATAAAGTTTTTTTTTTTCAAGAAGGACACCGTGTTTTGATATGCTCAATAACGTGGGATAATTGCGTGCTTTGAGCATGCCCCATGTATCCACACCGAAAAATGCAATGACGAGTTGATCATGACTCTGTTGCATATAAAAATTGGCAGGTATGCCCGAATGCGAAGCGTTCGAAGCAATATCAAGGTTTAGCGATGCGCTAAAAGCGTTTCAGATTGCTGCTGTGATGAGATGCAGTGTCTGCATCGCCAGTTCTGTTGCAGACGTTGCATCAATGCTAGAGAACAGCTCCGGCGGAGCTCACTGAGCGGAGCTCGACAAGTTATGATGAGAATGTTGTTGATGATGGCGCATTAATTCGCACCTTTAAAAGATACGATTTTCTTTTCGTGTGCCGCCGCCTAGAGATGGCGCCGCGTGCACACGTCGCTAAATCCTGGTCATGATAATTGTACTTGCTCCGCGCGAAATATCATGCTGTAAAGGGGCTTGCTGAAGAAATCCAGCTAATCATGCGTAGCATGAAGCACGATATTTACGTTATCGCAATGATTAGGCATCTATTTCAAGTTAGCTTTCGAGGAGACGTAAAGTACGTTATGCTTCTCGTAACTGTTATATATAGAGTCCAACCAAGCACCGCATTCTACGTCAAAATTCAAAGTTCACAGCTCGTTAGAAATGGATGTGTTAGTAGCAACTTGATGAGGGCCAGTTGATTTGTATTTCCAAGTGGGGCTGAAACAGCGATAGCAGAACAGGAGCGTGCGTTTGCTTTTCACGATTTATAGCCTTATACACGATTAATTTAGCGTGCAGTTTGACCTGAAACGCGAGCACGCGGTGCGTGCCTACCTCGCTGGGAAAGCCCCATTTTGACTCGTCTTACGAGTATCGATAACCATCCAAGTGACATCTTGACAACTAGAACTATCATTGAAAAGTCACGCAGTTTCTTTTAATCTTGAAAATTAGATATGAGTGGTAAGAAATTACTGGCGGTGTCTAAAAGAGCCATTATACAAGAGCCATTTGGTCTTGTTTTCAATTAGTGACTGATTGTTGGTACAACCGTGTACGCGTGCGCAGCGTTTTCCATTAGGGGGGTGGGGGAGCGAAGTTTCACCGCAGCGCCCCCCCCCCCCCTTATTCGCCACCCCCCCCCCTGAATCTTCATTTTCGCAATGGATGCAAAAATGAAGATTGCGCGATGAGGTGCATCTGACAACGGCCTGCCTTTGGTCCCCGCCTTTCTAGAGATAAAGGTGGGACGTAAACAGTTATTGTAATGTAACACAAGGTGTCCTCTGCCGTCGTTACTGTCCAAAACATCCGTGGCCATAACCCTACACTCTAAACAATGACAGGAGAGGTCCACCTGAGTAAAGGTATGGGGCAGACTTGGCGCCACCCTAAGATGATCGGGGGAGAGGGACACACCCTTCCGCCCCCATGGGTACACCTTGAAGACAGGAAGCTGCAGGGCACCTTCACTCAGCCGACGGCCGCTTCACAAAGACAGAACCGCGATTGCGTGACGTTAACGTAGGAGGAAATCTGCCTAACGCGCTGTGCCCGTGAATACATTGCATCGCACCGCACCCCTGTTGGAAGTGAGGAGAGTGAAGGACTTGAGGTCGCTTAGGAGGCGAGGTGTCACTCATGTGGGTGTTGGAAAAGGTCGTGTCTTCAGCGGTAGTTCAATCGCTATAAAGTGCAGCGGGAGTCGCGTGAGCGCCCCTTATCGTCTTTCATGTCCCATTGTCATCTTATCGGCTTGTTTTGCGGGACAAGGTGCAAACAAGCAGCGCCACTTCAGAGGCACTCGACGACAGAACACGGCGCCCGCGTACAGACGCGACTCCGACTGGCCGGCCGGAGCCTACACATCGGCGTGTTCGAGTGTCCACCGGCCGCCATCGTTATCAGGCCGATCTCAAGCACACGCGATTAACTGGCCGCAAGGTTTTGTTGTTGCACTCTTATGGCATCACGCAAGCCATTGCAACGAAACGAGGCCTAGCGCGTACAACCATGCATAGTCTTGCCGCCGAAGGGTGACACATGCCGCAATCTGTTTTTGTTTGTTCTTTTCCCTCACACCGCGGGTAACGAAGTCCGGTTTAACATACTTAGGACAGGCCAATCCTCGAATATGTCATTAGTAGTTGACTTAAAAATTCGCAAGAAAGCAACACTAAAACTCACAGGGCCCCATATGCATTCACTTAAGACGACTCGAAGGCGAATGCCATATTCTTTTTCTTCTCAGTCGATGTATTTATAGTTACTGTATATGCTCCCTACGGGAACAGAGTTGCGCATAGGTCCGTCATTATGTGAAATGGCCGCGCAGTGAAGCCACTCGCCGCGCGCGCAGGAGAGAAATACGGCGCGATGTTCCGGCGCGGGCGACATGCCTCAGATTCATTCGCACGCGCTGGGCAAGATTGCACTTTTGCAATCTTGCTGGTGTATATGGCTATAGGTTCTAGAGTATCGCGTGCAAAACGACGCGTACAACAGCAACTTTACAGCGTCCGGCCGATACCGGGGGCAGTACAGGGCGAAGAGCAGTGGCTTATACGCACAACAAAATATGAATTAAGTGAACCAAGCGAGAATTAAAGTGAATCGAAGGCCGTTTAAGTGGACTAAAGGTGACGAGAGTTGATTAAATGCGATTAAGCGATTGAAATGTTAAATTGATTCAAAGGTTCTCTGAGTGAACCGAAGGTATAATGCATTTAGTGAAGCTGTACATGGCTAGGCTGTGAACCAAAGTGCGTCCGTTTATCGATTCGCTTGCCCAAAGAATATTACAGCGGAGGCCGATCCCGCCACCACAGCTTTCTCACGCATGCTACGATCGAACAACTCAAAAGTTCACTTGCTACCTTGCAACGAAAAATGGTGCGATTATTTTCCGCATGCTCGCGACCTTTTCTCGCCTGGCCGGAAGGCACGAACTATTTCTCATTAAGGGCGTTTGAAACTTCACGCACGTATGCTCGACAAATATGAACTAAGGGAAGCAAGCGAGAATTAAAGTGAATCGAAGACCCATTAAGTGGACTAAAGGTGACGGAGTTCATTTTGGCCGCCTAAGCCAGCTGATCAGTGACCGTCGCCAGAAGACCACTGCGCGTGCGGTCACGCTGGCGACCGCTGACAAAGTTGCATTTGTCATTAACCATCATTCGCACCTGCTTCACTGTTCGAAAAAGCAATGACGATGGAAGTGACGGAAACAAGTCGGCGCGGGAGTCGCGCCGTCGTGTCCGTAAAGTTGGCTTCGCCGCGGCAAAATTGAACATTTGACGTCATTTTGCACCATGTGGCGGCGCTCGCCGACTAGCGGCTCGAGCGGCGCAAGGAAAAGGTATGCGCAACTCTGCTACCTGCGGTGACATGTACTTACAGGGACACTAGATGCATTGATCCTGCCCCGCCACCCTTCGAAAGCTTTCTGCACCTAACGCGGTTTTGCACTGCCTCCAAGATCGGAGGCACCTCACCTGGTTTTGCATTGCCTTCGTGATCGGACCACTTTTGACCAAGCTACGATGTCATGTGATGACGTCATCATATGACGTTACTTCAAGTGACGTCAGACGTCACAAATTTTGGCGCTCTGTGACGTCATCGTGACGTCATCACGTGATGATGATTTTTTCCATCACTCGTCCCCGACGCCACTGACGCGGGACGCCGACGGTCAAATTTCGCGTTTGATGAGGCATGTAGGGGCAGCAGATGTTTTGGGCCCCAAAAATCTTCGCGTGTGCTGGCTTTGGGTCGCGCAGGAGTTGCGAGTTTTGAAATAGCTACGGTTAACAATGATTAGAATCTTAAACAGGAATTGCCTTCCGCATACGTATCATTTCAAAAGTTTATCGAATAAATTCGATAGTGACGGCCATCAGTTATGTGCCTGTGTTGTGTATGAAGTGAACACAGACACATAATTGATGAGGGCCATCAATTATCAATGAGGGCCATCAATTATGTGTCTGTGTTCACTTCAAACACAACACAGGCACATAACTGATGGCCCTCATTTAATACAAATATACACAACAAATATTATGCCTTAAGGGCAAGTCTATGTCGCAAATTAAAAAAAAAGTTATGCGCCTCTAACTTGCTGTCAACAATCAAGGCAAAATCCAACTTCGAGCGAGCGAGCCACTTGAGAACTACTATCTCTCAAATCGACAACCAATCTCAAAGACTGCGGCGATCTATCCGTCAACCTTTGTTGTATGCGTGAGATGGGTGAAAGCGATAGCCTACACCAGCATTTATAAGTTAAAAATGCTGTCACTTGGAAATCAGGAAAGTTTGGTTCTAAGTGAGAGACGTCGCTTGGATGGTTTCATTGATACAAAGCTTTTGGCGCAAGCGTTGGGGCTCCGAAAAATACCGTGCCAGTCGCGAAAGCCCCATGACGTCAGCGTCTCGCGCATTAGTGTCGACGCTTGTTTTTTTTCATGAGGAGGGGGGGGGGATAGGCGGTGGAAGGGAGGTCTCATGGCGTTTAGATATTATAATCTGAAACTTTCTCATGCATAAATAACATGTCATTAGCAACAAGATCGGAAAGTTAACCTTATCGTCTCATCCCTTGTGCGTCACGAAAAACCCACTCGCCGGATATCTCACATTGTCCGATAGGAACTAGAAGCCCCTGTAAGAGAAGGTAATAGAAAGCATCTATGTCAGTCGACATAATGGAAGGTTAAGAACATGGAATGCAGCAAAATCTTGCGTCAATGTACTTTCCGTTGGATTACTTGCGAAGGACCAGTATCGGAAACCGGCAAGAGTAGGTTTGTTCTTTATTTTCATTCGGCCGCTTTCGTCGACGTGTTTGCCGTTTATTACTCCAGTAAGATGGCGCATATTCTGTGCTTTAAACAAACTTCTAGTTCCGTAATTCATCCTCATACGTTAATGATAATAATAATAATAATAATAATAATAATAATAATAATAATAATAATAATAATAATAATAATAATAATAATAATAATAATAATAATCTCAGGCAATGGCGTAAATCATGGAGGGGTCAGGGGGGAGGCGGGTGCTGACCCTCCTCGTGTTCAGGCCGTAGGGGGGGGGGGACACTTCTTGAAAGTGTCCCCCCTTGAAATTTATCTTTCACACGTGCTATGTGAATTTCTTGACAGTTAAGGATAGCGCACTCTCCGTAATATCAACTCTGCAATCTGAAGGCCCTTCCAATGAGCAGAAAAGAAGTACAAAATAGTGAAAGCTGCTTGTCGTTTTAAGAAGTACTGTAGAGCACGAGCTTTGGGAGATGCTATGGGTTACAATTCCTACGTGCCGCAAATGTTTATTATGTTGGGCTTTGAAATGCAAAGTAAATAAAGAAACCGCGATAATCTATTGTTACTTATGTCGACGATTTCTTTGAATCAATTCGCAATGAAGTATAAATGCGACTGCTCGATTGTGGCTGCGTTATTTTAAACAAATCACCGATGAATATAATGTTCAATGCCTCGCAAGAAAGTGTTCAAAGGTAAATCGTGGGAGGCTGTTTCTAACGGGTATACATGATGGGGAATGGAGCTGAAGTTAAAGAAAAGCTGTACCTCTTAACGTTATCACAAAAAAGTGCTCGCACTTTTATTTCATGGTTTAACCCGAATGACATATTAGCTAGAAATATGTTAGAGCCTACCTACGAGCTGCGCTTAGAAACTAACTTCGTCATGCAGAGTGCGTTTACACTCAGTGCTGTTTTCCCTGAACCGGTGCCAACGCTCATGCTCGTTTTTTTTATTAATCAGAAAGCATGATGTTCATTCTTCTATAATTAAAAACAACATATTTATGGAAACGAAATGGCCGCCACTGCAATATGTGGCCCCCCTTGTGATTTATGTGGATTTACGTCACTGATCTGGTCGGTTTTACGTGCGAAAACCCCGATATGATTATGAGACCATATGGAGTTCTTTAATGTGCACCTAAATCTATCTATCTATCTATCTATCTATCTATCTATCTATCTATCTATCTATCTATCTATCTATCTATCTATCTATCTATCTATCTATCTATCTATCTATCTATCTATCTATCTATCTATCTATCTATCTATCTATCTCATGGACCGAAGTAATTAGGAAAATAAGGATGGGATGGAGCACATTCGCGACAAGCACTCTGAAATTATAAATGGTAGTTTACCGCTATCACTTAAGAGGAAGGTGTACAATAGCTGCATCTTACCGGTACTTACCTACGGAGGAGAAACCTGGAGGCTTGCATAGAGGGTTCAACTTAAAATGAGGACGACGCAGCGAGCAATGGAAAGGAAAATTATAGGTGTAACCTTAAAGGACAAGAAGAGAGCAGAGTGGGTCAGGAAACAAACGGGTGTAAAGGACATGTTAGTCGAAATAAAGAAGAAGAAATTGACATGGGCAGAGCATGTAGCGCGTAGGCAGGATAACCGCTGGTCATTAAGGGTAACTGACTAGATTCCAAGATAAGGCAAGCGCGCGAGGGGGAGACAGAAAGTTAGGCGGGAAGATGCGATTAAGGAGTTTGCAGGTTTAACGTGGCAGCAGCAAGCACAGGACCGGGTTGATTGGCGGAACGTGGGAGAGGCCTTTGTCCTGAAGTGGGCGTAGTCAGGATGATGATGATGATGATGATGTGGTAGAGTTTATTTACTACGCAGTAGAATGTATACAGTCACTTCAGTAGCTTGTGAGATACGTTGGGTGCAAGAGGGTTTCATGGGGGAATGTGCCGGTCTAAAGTTTCCAGAAGGAACAACACCGTCTCCTTTAAGGTGAAACCCTTAGATGTCTTATCAAACGCGAAAACTTACCTTCGGCGTCCCACGGCGTCGGCGCCAACAGTAGTGATCATCATGTATAGTCGTAGTGACGTCATCATGACGTCACTATGACTATACATAACGTGACGTCACGCGAAGACGTCATCACATGATATCGTCGCTTCGTCAAAGGTGTGCCGATTACGGAGGCACTGCAAAACCAGGTGAGGTGCAGAAAGCTTGCAGTGACTTCAATCCTGGAGGCAGTGAAAAACCACGTTAGACGCAGAAAGCTTTCGGAGGGAGGCGGGGGAGAATCGATACATTGATTTAGAACAAAAAGGTTGATTTCGCCTTCGAGTCGTCTTAGGCGAATGCATTAAGGACCCTATGAGTTTTCTGTGTGATTGGATTGCGGAAAAAGCTGTCATTCTACCCAGTTTGTAGAGGCTGAGAATGTCGTATATTTTTGGGGGGTGCTGTCGTATGGGTCGGCCGGGGCTCGTGAATCGATGGAAACTTGCAGGCATATGATGCAGTCAGTTGAAATAAGTAGGGGCACGTTGCATAGATCGCAGGAAGTGAAAGGCGGGGCATAAACGATGAAGGCAATAATAATTATTATGAAAATAGTGCATGATTATGATTAATATGATATTTTAGATAAACAGCAGAGATCGCTTCCTCATCGATCATCTTGAATTCAGTGTCTGTGGCTGTCATTGGTAGTTCCTCAGTTTGTCACCAAGAAACTAAATTATCAGCAACTGCGGACGCAGCCTCTCCTATAGTACTCCTGTCTGCTTGATTCAACGCCCCATTTCGCACACGATGACGGCAATAGAAAGAATCGGCCGCCGCCCCAAGCGTCTTGGCCAACGCGGGCATTTTCACACGAGAACGCCGTGTGTTGGACGGCGCCCAGGATTTCACTGATCACATTGCAGTCATTGCGAAGATAATGCCCGCACGTTGACGCGAATTATACGTGACCTGAGCGTCCCGATGCATATCAACCACGACATCCACATCTCGAACACGTTTCCCGCAAAAGATAGCGACATTATCGTGCGGCGATAACCTGTGCACACGCCGCCTTGGCTGGCGCCGTCTCCGTCTACGTGTAGACGCGCAGGGCGGCACCTTGCAAGGGCGGCCTTTCCATTTCCCTCGAAACACTTGCAGCTGCGCGCGACATGCCCCCCAACGACTCGACGATATGCGATACGCAATGTGTAGCATGGGTCCGGTCCCGATAAGATACGCACCGCAACAGGTTGCTCCGTCTCATCCCCGCCCTGTGCCGATTGCGCGTAGCGTCTGACATCCGACACTGTAAACGTAGCCGTCAGCATACTGCATCTCCGATGAACACTTCAAAAATCCGCGGCATAAGTGCGGCAAACTGTGCGCCCACCGAAAACTGCTGCTAGTGCACGGGACTGGAGTGCCGACTGACTGCGCACCACAACTATCGGCGTGTCACCGAGGAGCCGAAGGAATCACGCCTTTCGCTTCCAAATTAGGTATGTATGTATAGGTATACGCACCGGCTGTGATCGCTGGTACACAGACCTCGTAGTAGTGTACTTTCGCTTCCTCTAAACACTCGCATTTGGAGAAAGCAGTCTTGCTCCGCTTCAAAAGTCAGTCGCACAGCATGAATGGGCCATCTCCCACAAGTTGTGCAACTCTTCATCTCAACGTTCTCTTTGTGCATCAAATGTCTCTTAAGTAAAGAATCGGTTTGGCGGTTTTATTAGAAAAATTAGACATCTGTCTTCACTCATGAATGCCTTGAAACTCTGACAAACTAGATTATTGGTAGATGATGTCATGACCTCCCATTGGTCTTCCCGTCGCTTCTGTGGTTCAACAAACACAGCGAAACGGTAAGCGCGCTCTCCTCAGAGAGTCCTCAGAGACTCGGAGTGACGGAGGCTGAGGCCAGGGTTATCGCGCTGGCCATACATACGGACATGATAGTACTATCGTCACGTACTCTCAGACCGCCTTTCGTCTCCTTTTACGAGACATAATTCCCAAAGGACGCAGCGCCGTAATGAAACACCGCCTCCATAACTACCACACGATCCTCTGATGCCCGACACCCCAGGGGTTGGAGGGAAATGAAAGGACGGACGCCGCAGCTCGCGCACTAGCTTTCCGAGCAGCGACACTGGCCACTTCGGCATAATGGTCAACGCCATATCAAAATTATAACCCTAACCTATGCAGTTCTGAGTAAACTACACTCATGGTCCCTCAACAACGGGCTGACTATTAATCCCGGAAAAAATAAAGCGGTGCTATTTCGCAGCAAGAATACGCATGTAATTATTGAAGGAGATCTAGTATTAAATAATGCCAAAATTGAACTTGTAAATTTTGTAAAATCGTTAGGTGTAATGCTTGATCAGAATATGACCTGGTGTAGTCATATCGATTTTCTTGTTGGTAAGCTTTCGCAAATCACGGGAATCCTTCACTCACTCTACTACCTTCCTCGTTTTATCAAATGCCTAGTACACAACTCACTTTTTATGAGCCATTTAAATCATTGTTGCTTAGTCTGGGGAACAACTTCCAAAACTAATATAAGCAGGCTATACGTTCAGCAAAAAAAGAGGGCTATTCGGGCTATTTGTAACAAACCATACGATTATCCATCAGTACCTTTATTTCAGGGTCTCAAGATACCAAAAGTAATGGCTGTGTTAAAGTATCGCTTAGTACTTGCGTACAAAACTGAGCAGAACAAAAATGTTACACACATTGCTACTATGGCTGGCCTGATGCAGCATGAAGCCGCCTATAATACTAGGAAACCAGAATAATGGCGGGTACCACATTCTCGTACCAATTACGGATCTCAGATGTTGCGCTCAAGATTGCCTCGTTTGCTTAACGACCTGATTGTTGGCAATATTGATGTTTTGTCCTGTTTTTCTCATACCATTCTTGATTTTTTTTCTTGCATGTAAGTAACATTTATTTCATTTATGTTATGCAGCTTAGTGACAAGATTTCTTTGTATGTTATATAATGTGTAATGTATATCTATGTGTATTATGTAACCTGCTGGAAAAACTGTATTTCCGCTCTGCTGCTCCTGTACTATTTTTTTTTTGTAAGGGTTTTGGAGCTGGTCAAGCGGTTATGAGCCGCTTTTTTCCCCACTATCCCTCCGCAAATCTGTATTGGTGTTGTGGAAATAAATACAATATACAATACAATACAATACAATCGCAAGGGACCTGCTTGCCCATCAGTACTTGTTTTACCCGACAAGTATTCGCCCCTCCCCACAAAAAATAGCCGGAGAGGAGGCCACCAACTGCTGAAAAATTGAAACCGGGGTTCATCCTCACTTAAAAGGATTACACGTCATGTTCCCGACGTGCAATCGAGGTTCCTTCCCCTGGTGCGGAGCAAGTCCTACAATATATCACATTACCTGGGGTTGTTCACAGCATTCCACACACTTAACAGACACAGAATTGTCACCAACACACAGGTTGGAGCAGTGGGAGGCGCGACCGTCCAGCTCTGACCTGGCCGACCAGCGAGCGCCGATCGACCAGGCTGAACGGGTGGCTACGGCCAGTGGGGACCTCGACTAAGGCTCCCCCCATAAGAATGACATATATTTCATTGCGGTTTTTCTGTTCTGTTCTTTGGCTTCTGGCTTCTATTTGTCTGCAGTGTCGTAGAAGGTGTCACCGGTCAATCGTTCGCTTAGTGTGAAGCGCTAACAATGATTCAGTATAGATAACGTTAGCCATACCTATATATTTATTCACTTATTTGGGAAAACCGTCGATAAGCGAAGCGTAAGTATGGGTGACATTATCGAATCGTTGTGCGAAACCCAGTCAAACTGCGACTATACATTTGCTTGTCGGCGGTGTCGGCGTCGCCGTCGGCGTGCTTGACTTGGTTTTGTGGCACGTTTCCGCCGAGGATTCGGATAATCGCCAACTTCAGCATCATGTCGGTATGCGCGTCGTGATATTTTTATAAGTTAGCTTTGGTAACAAGAATGGGCGCAAATAACTAATGAGCTAATGAGTTTCCAATGAGGGACACTATATGTTAGCGATTCAATGTGTTCATGATGTGTAAACAATCGCTTCAAACAAAGGTATTGGGTTGGCACTTTGCACAATTTGTGTTTAACGCCTGTGCAGTCTGATACGCGTCCCGAGGGGAAAAGGCAGAAATCATAGCTTTACGAGCGCAAGTTATTATCAGGTAGATGCGGATGAGCCTCGGAGTGGGCAAGACAAGGAATATGCATAGGCGAAGACAGCAGAAAAGAAAAAAACATTTGTTAGTAACAAACAAAAAGAAACATGAGAACCAAGTTCGAGGCTCTTCGTTCGAAACAATTGAGGTCTACACGTGAGTAAGGATATAATGGAAAAACTGTATTACATGCACACGTACAAAACAACACACGTCTTCTTCGCTCAAGTTCAGTGTCCAGACTGCCCCACCCAACCAACTTGTTTCCATGGGGATAAGGGAGTGCACTCTCTCCTGTCTGGGTTCTTTTTTTTTTTTTGCGACATAGACTTGCCCTTAAGGCATAATATTTGTGCGCCACGGTGCGTCTAGCTCTTGTCTGCCACCGGTTGGATGTTCGTAGTCGCAGGTTCTTGGAGAGACGGCCTTTTTCTGCTTGTTATTTGGTCTGCCCGCTTGGCTTCGGTGTTCTATCATTTTATTACAACCTGGTCCAGCAGAATCTTGACGAACTATACCCTAGAAGCGACCACCATATTTCTGCGAACTTCCGCGAAACAATGGTCCACACTTTTTTATTGCCAGGACGCAGCCATCTTAGCGACGACATTGTACTTAAAAAAAAAAAAAACATTCTTATACGTAATTATGACCATTCATATTAATATCTCGGACCTTTGTTTATTGCAGTGTACTCTACTGAAGTGTTCCCGTGAGGCCAAGACCAAGATGAAATCGCAGATTCTCGCCATGTTTTGGGGAATTCTCTGTGCGGAAAATTTAATGTGTGAGTATGCTTAAATGAGGCACATTCTGTAGCTAAAGTATAGTTGACCGAACAAGTGCTTGTTCGATGTGCGCGTGAGCGCACACGGTTGCGTAAATAATGCACGAAACTGTGAATGATTGTCATTTAGATAATATACTTAAGCTGCGTAACATAGTGATATTATAGCAACTGTTGTGGAACTTTCAGACACATATCATAACATGCAGTAGAGTTATCGGCCACCAAAGCTGTCGTCACATGATATGCAGCAACGTCGGTCTTCCTCGATGATCACGTAGAGGACCAACCGAAGGGAAACTTCGCACCAGCATTTTAAAGTTATCAGAGACTCTGACCTCACACTGAATTTAGTAAAGCAGTGGCGTCAAAATTTTGACCTCGTGTATCTGCTAAAAGGTATATGCGAGAATAAGCTATATAGCAAGAGAGAGCAATTGCCACCCATGCTGTTTTGCTTTTATTGTAGAACAAGAGATATGGGGTAGCCAGAATATTACCTACCTCAATGTCTGACAGCAACATACCTATAACGTGAACGTAAAAAAGAAAAAGAAAACATCCACCAGTTTTTCCGTGCACCCAATCGATGTGCGAAGAATACATGCGTTCGAGTGATGCGGACCACAATTTTATTCTATGTCGTCTCCTCCTTGCCATTTTTGTCGTGAAACAAATCAGTTCTGTCATCTCTCCGAATCTTCCTTTATCTGTTTTTAAAGACTGGCTTCTTAATGAACCATCTCTGATTTTCTTATGGGTCGACGATCTGTGCGTTCAGAAACTTTCAGTATTTAAAAGTATTAAAGGGATACGTTCTGTCGGTAGTTAAATTCGCCATCATGAGTCCTAAGTAAGATGCGAATCGTTTGGATACCCCGTTCGTCTTCACCCTTCAGTCTACATTCAGGCCGACGCAGACAGTAATCAACCTTCAACGATATGACCTTTGGCACTCTTCAAGTACATGGATAACAACGGCGTGCATCAGACGTACGTACCGGCCGGTTTCTCCTGCGTGAAGAGGTGTTGCACTGATGCCAGCTTCAGATCGCCGTCGTAGGACCTTCGGCACAACTACAGTGAACTATAGAAGAGAACTTCTAGTTCTCTGTAGCACAACCCTCTTCTCTCCTCTTCTAGCTTGCCCCGCAAATATTCCGTACCTCTTGTGGAAATGCCTGTAACCACGGTGTAAAATATATACTCTTTAGGTCAACGCTCTTACATTTAAGAGCGTAGCTTTCGGCACTGCTTTAGGTAAGGACACTCGCGACGGCAGTGGATGTCTATAGGCGTGACGCTGCAACTTCAAGACAGAAAAGGGAGTTCCTATAGCAACCGCATGGCGCGTTTTTCGCGAGCGAAAAACGGACGCGCGGCGAAAGCTGCCGTTGCCGCCGATTACACTTTTTTCCTGTCTTGAAGTTGCGTCGTCGCGCCGATAAATATCCGCTGCCGTCACTGGGCCGATGGGCGCGCTCCGTTGTTACTTTATCTGGCCGATCGCGTCTCGCAAGCAAACGGAGAAGTGTCCCGCCTAAAGTGTATATTACACCGCGCGCCTGCAACTGCACTCATCAAGGCGCCACTACATATAAAAAAATTACACCATCTCCCGCTAAAGGGGACCATGAGGCGATGCGAAGCCGGAGCACTTGCACGATCGCGTTCCGTTGGCATTCGTTGGGCATGCTACCGACCTCGCGTCGTGGAACGCGAAGAGGAACACTACGCGCGTCGTGTCTTCCCTCTAGCCTGGCCGTTAATTCTCACAGGGCGAGCGGGGAACGCGATCGACAGGCGCGCGAGAGGGGAGCAGCGTAGGAGATGAGAGAGAGGGGAAGGGGACGCGCATGCGCTGGCGCGCATCACGGCGTTGCGCAGGAGAGAATTTCGGCATGTCGGGCCCGCATTTCAGAGGAGTCAACCGAAGCAAGAGCTGCACTGAACGCGCGCAGCGCTCTACCACTTGAATGAGAGGAGACTAGAGGAGGAGAGTAGCGCATGCGCCGCGAGAGCAGAAGCGAGAACGCAGGAGAAGCGCAAGCACGTGCTGGGAGAGAAGTAAAGAGAGTAACGCGCAGCTGTTGGGGAGAGGGAAGGAGGGGAGTTGCGCATGCGTAGTGTGAGTGCGGACGACCAGGGCAACGCCGCGGGACATACCTCCGAGCAAGATATGCTTCGCATCTAAAAAAGTTACCAAGCCCTACCTAAGCCACCCACCTCACTATTATCTGTGGAGATAAGGCTTGCACCATAAATTCTTGTTGGACTCCACTGAGCACAATCGATCATTAATATACAGTTGGTTTTCATGCATCAAACGCTTTATGCCGCAAGGTAATCTTTAGATTTAAAAAAATAACGTAAATAATGAAAATAACGCCTAACGAGAGAGATAGAAGGATAAAAGAAAAAGCAGGTAGCTTAACCACTGAGCCCGGTTGCCTACACTACACTGCGGAAGGAAAGTTTAAGAAGAGAAAGTCCACGGTTGTTACCGCCGACACAGTAACAGTTCCGTGCTCGCCGTCACAGGCGGTCAGTTAGTCCCGTAGCCTTCAGGCATTTCAGTAAAGCTTTTGTTGCGCGTCAGAGTAGCCTGAGCAGAGAGAGCTTATCGCGACACGTACATGGTAAAAAGCACTGAAGTGCGCTATATAGGTGCTGTAGAAAGGTTGGATTTAAGAAAAGACTTCGACGGACTTGTGGCGTTATTTTCGGGGAACACGACATATCTGCAGTGCTTCCCACTGGCGCGCCAGGTTCTCCCAAGCGTTGCTAAAGCATACTTAACACGACCGCATTAATAATAACAAATATAGTTGTTGGGTTTTTACGTGCCAAAACCACGATAGATAACGAGGCACGCCGTAGCGTGGGGCTCCGGTTTGATTTTGACCACCTGGGGTTCTTTAACGTGTACCTTTAACACGACCGCAGGCGAGCCTCAGGCAGCACCGTACAGCGGCCAGCCCTCTCCACTGCTGAGTGACTCGCAACAGAGTCCCGTGATGCGCGAGCTGGCCAAAGCGCACGCCGAGCAGCTGGCCCGCGCTGAGGAGTCCATCGCCGATCTCGTGCGCCAGCTGAAGGCGCTGCCGCCTGACGACGCCCGGAAGGAGCAACTGGCCGCCCAGCTACGACAGCAGCAGCAAGCACTCAGGGAGATGCGCGACAAGTTCCGCGACCAGCTGCTTTGCGTGCTCACGCACGATGCCGCCAACAATGGCACCCTCGCCGATGACAAGGTGCGCCGGGTGCGCCCCATTTCGGCATGGCGTTCCGGCCGGTCGACGGGACCGTGGCAGCGAGGCAGACGTAGCGCAAAGCTATCAACATTGATATGAATTTGTTATTCTAACAACACTGTTTGGAGATTTTCAGCTCATTGCTTTGTTTACATTGAAGTTTGGCAGTTTGTTTTTATATGCGAAGCATTTCCTAGCGAACCTTTGGCACTTTGAGCGTTTCTATCTACGTATCTATCTATCTATCTATCTATCTATCTAGCCGCCTACGCCTGGGTGCTCTCATGATCGCCTTCTTGGCTTGGTGTATACCAAAATTGGCGTAGGAGCGTAAGAGGATTTGACGAATATGACGGTCGGGTCATGACATGAATAACGTGAACCCTTTCCTCCAGACACGTGTGGCTCATACCCGTTTACCACGGGCCGCGGTGTACGGGTATGCGCCAGAGGTGATTGACAATTTATATCTACCCAGGAACGGCGAGAACAGACATTGGTAATTTAAATGCGAGAGCGTTAAGAGAAACCGACATCGGTAGCGTTGACCCGACTAATTGAAAGAAAAATTAGGATCCCAGCAGGAATCGAACCCAAGCATTCTGCGTGGCAGTCAGGTATTCTACCATAGAGCCAGCCACGCCAGGTCTATAAACTGGTTTGCAAAAACAACCTATGCAGGCGTAATGTCGATGTAACGTCAATTGTGGTTGTGGTGCTGGCTATCTAATTTTACAAGAAAGCAATAAACACTACATATGTACTGCTACGATACAGGCGTCATATCAGATTAACGTCTATGGTTCCAGTATTGGCTCCGCTTTTATAGCAGTCTAATAAATATTACATTTGTATTCCTATGATTCAGCAAGCTATATTGAAGCATTGCTCGACCCCGGAGGAATACATTAACCAAAGTTACGCATGATATTCGCATGATTGCACCATAAAGTGCACTTAGTTTTGACACTGACGTATGTACTCTAACGTGAGGGCTGACGTTACTTCGCACCATAAGTTACCTTTTAAACGCCAGTGTGGTCGACGTGCCTGGTACGCCCACGATGTTCACACAGCTGCTACACTTACAAAAACACGTCGATCCACCTCGTAGCGCTTGGCTCAAAGTCATAAAATACAGCATAGAAGTACTCGCTGACTGCTTGCATGAAACAGATTCCCGCAACGCGTGGGATCTGCCGATTTTTTTTTTTTGTGCACACTATCCTGACAAGGCATTTGACATGTTTGATTAGCTTGTCGTGACTTTTATTAACGATGGCATGCAAGTAACATTGCTTTTGTTTTTTGTTTTTTTCTTTTTCGTTTGCGGGTGGACCAGGCAATTTGTGAGGTTACTCGTTTCATTGAACAATGCCAAAGAACAACAAGAGCCAGACGTTGCTTGGATATTTCGGCGCATACAAGGCAGTGCCAAGCACGACATTTATTCAGGATTTTAGAATAATAATCCATATCAATGACCTGTACCTCTTATTCTAAATGTTCTCCTTTCCTCTAACTGTTGCTTGTATTTCTACAAGCCTTGTCCTAGTGCAGGGTAGCAAATCCGATTCTTTCTCTCTTTCGCATACTAATAATGTGTTCATTACTCAAGTGGCCACGCACTTATACGTGTTCGGCACCAGAGGTGTAGTTTTCCCATTTTTTCCGTGGGAGGAAGAGGAGTTGGGGAGGGGGGGGGCACCCTCTCCCTCTACATCCCCTCAACTGAAGCCTCTGTCTGGTTCTTTGGAATAAGGCAAATTTGATAAGAAATAATATTCGCACATTCTTTTATCTTCCAGGACGCTCAAGAGGCTGTCTTGCTGCAATGCACTGGAGCGATTTCACCGGCTGCAGGAGTCGACACTACTCAAACCCAAGTCAACGAGACTGCAAAACGGTGACCGTGTAAAAGTGCGAGAAACGAATTGTGCTCCAAGGCTGCTTTTAAACTGAAGCGAAGCGCATGCGCAGTTTAAGTGACAGTCAGCGACGGTATCGCAAGCGTGGGACTGGCATGGTTTTCTTTCGAGAGGGAGCCCAACGTTCTGTGCCTCCATAAGTGGACTCTGACTGCTCAGGCAAGAGAACGTTGAAATGCATCAAGAATGAGATTACTGGGGCTTAAACTCAATTAAAAAAGCCCTATTTTTGTTAATAAAAAACTTTTGTGAAGCTTTACGTGTACCGGCATCTTTTGTTGAGCCTCGACCTGACGTGTGCCCTTCGCAAATGAAGATCGCCACAATCATTATTGCCAATAATTGCAACCTATCGCCTTTTTTTTTTTTTGGTCAGAAAGGTTGGGCGGGGGGGGGGGGGCAGTATTTCAACATTAATGACGCTGAAATTTTTTTTAACGCGAACGGCGTTTCTCCTGTTTTCGTAGTTGACGGCCGGTCTTTCACGGCAGATACAACGGGCGTTTGCTCCTGCACAACTGAATTACGGGGCGTGCGTTCGTCGCATTGTTGTCTACCTGGTCCCGCACTATGCTGCTACAGATGTGCTGGAGAATTAAGGTATTGTTCCCTAAGGAAAAATCGAAATGCAACAACGAACGATATACATAAATATCCTCACTATAACCAATATACCCTGCCAAATATATCCAAATATATCCAGATATCCAAATATCTAAAGAAAGCGAATATCTCTCGCATGTTTTTTTTTTTTTTCATAATAAAATAGTTATCTACGTACGACAGCTCTTGGTTAAAAAATTGTGCACATCCCACACAATGTGGAAACTGGTGTTACACGACGCATTCGGGAGCCAGCAAGGCAAGGTGACCGACAACGTGAGAGGGGTGAAAGCAGGATAAGCGGGCAGGTTAACTAGAGTTCGCCCAACTTTCTACTCTCCACGTAGGGAGGGGAATTCGGGGGTAAAAGTGCGAAAGAGAAAGCATAACTGCAGACGATTCAGAATGAACTTGCGCAGTGCAGCGTATACCCACAGACGATCACTTATGTCAGTTGCCGTCAAGAACTGCAAAACGACTCGTATGGCTCTCTGGGCTGATGAGCCGTGAGGCTACAGGCTCCCAAGACATTTTGTTCCTTACAAGGCCGATCATCAAGTCTGCTCAAGGTACACTGGAGAGACTGAACCATTGCGACATGCTGCAGATAGAAAACCCGTACGCCACGGCGAGCGAGTTTCATGCATGCAGCCGCCATGCATGGGAAGAACAAGTGCAAGTTTTTGTTCGGCGTTGTACTCGACACTGTAGACGTGCTCCACAGAGTCAAGGTACCATGAGATCAGTGCCGCAACGTCCCGTTAAACTACCGTTTTCATTTTAACCATATACGGCACTGCTCTTTGTTACACTGCGCCTTCTGAAACATGCAGCAGTGTTTCTACAATCACGAGGGCGGTGGCAATGACAGCGGTAAGACAAGACTGCAGCGATTATTTAGTCGTTTCATTCCTTACGCAACTTTGGCCCAAAGAAAACCTGAAGCATTCTTCGAACAGTGCTTGCAGGTTTTCGGCGCAGTCTGCAATAGCTCCGCTTCGTGGCTCTTATCATAATGTGGATGAGGGCGTACTGCTTGTTTCCGCCTTGTACCGATACCATTCCCGCTGACGGCGCACAAGAACACTGACGTCACTGCGGCCTCTCAAAAACCTCGGCGCTGGAAACATCCGCGTTCACATGCACGCAAGGCTGGCTCAGCCCAACTCGGATTCCGCTTGACGCGATACTATAGCTGCGGTGTTTACGTGAACTCGATAGACCAATTACAGCTGGACAAGCCGACAAGATAGATCTGCTTCTGTCCCGTTCATCATGAAGGGTTCCTGTATACATCCCCTGTTTCTACGTAAGCAGTGCCCTAAAAATATCGGTCACAATGCTGCCCCGCGGCGTTATGCACCTCACTCTCACCTGTACCGTGCCACTGGAAGATAGGCGTGAGCTGTAGCTGAAACCCGGACGTACTTACACACAGCGACTGCCAGCAGATGACGTAAGCTCTATTTTTGAAGACGATGTCTTCCCTGGCATTTTGCAGCCGCACTCTATAACACGGTAAAGATGTCCGCTTTCTGACGCAACACATATGAGCCGATCTCGAAGGCAATGTAGTCTGAGTGTCTCACTAAGTCACATGACATCAACTACATCATTTATCTGCATACTACAAGCGCTGGTTGGCACTTGCTTGTGTAAGATATATTGTAGATAATGCAGGCTAGCTGATGCAGGCTAACGTCGGCTAAATATGACTGAATAATTGCTATTGTTGCTTAGTGTTGACTGTCCGATGTTATAACACATGTTGTTTTCATTCAATCTCAGCACGGTAATATAGGGCTGTCTCCCAGTTTTACTATTTCACAAGCAGCGTTCAAGGCACTATATCGTACCAACTAATACGTCCTTCACAACATGCACACGTGTCGCCTTCTTCCCTCTGTCTTCTACGTAAGAGAGGGGACACATCAGGACGACGGTGGCTGAGTTGAAGACCGCAGGCTTTTCTGCCGCAGCTCCTTTAGCTGCCTGAGGAAGCCTTCGTTGGGGCGAACGACAGGCCTCGCGGTGCGCGTCTTCTCTAGGGCCTCGTGAAGATCCATTCCACGACGCAGTATCAGGAACGCCAGCACGAGGGCGCACGACCTGCACGTAAAATGAAAGGTTGTGTCAATCGACGAAAAAGATCTTACACGGCTTTTTGCCTGACGGCGTAGTAGACGATGTGAAACGCGAACTCGCAACATTTTGATGCCCAAGACTGCACGTTGTATCTCATTTGCAGAATTCAAAAGGCAAGTAATTTCACAGAAGCATCGGACAAGGGAGAGAGAGAGAGACGCACAGAGACCCGCCACGGTGGTCTAGCAGTTATGGTGCTCAACTGCTGACCCGAAGATAGCTGGATCGAATCCCGGCCGCGGCGGCCACATTTTCGGTGGAGGCGAAAATGCTTCAGGTCCGTGTACTTAGACTTAGATGCACGTTAAAGAATACCAGGTGGTCGAAATTTTAGGAGCTCTCCACTACATGGCGTCCCTCATAATCATATCGTGGTTTTGGGACGTTAAACCCGAATAATTATTATTCAGGTTTTGGGACGTTAAACCCGAATAATTATTATTACTATTAGACGCACAGAGATTAAGATTATATCCATTATATCCGTTATAATACATTCGAAGCGTAGAAGCGCAATTGCAGAGCACCTAAATGTAGCGCTTCTTTCTTCTCTTTTTCTCTGCTAATACGGTATGAAAACTATGCAGTTTACTTCCTCTATTTGTTCACGTTTATGCTGAAGACATTCACGTGTTTTTGATATATAGCAGGGGTCGGCAACCAGCGGCCCGCAGGGCAGTACTATGCGGCCCCCGTTCACATCGGAACTCCCCCTCTCCTTTTCACTTCCTATCTGAAGGCTGACATGGCAGTTTTGACCTCAACGGGGTTAGACAGGAACAAAGAAAGATCGCTTCTAGTTTGCATTGTGCCCCATTTTCACACTTAGCCAGAGGACATATTACGATTATTGTCAATTATAGTGATTATTGACAATTCGTCTATTCTATTGATTATAGATAACAATTATTGCTATCTATTGATAAAATTCGTAACTATATCTACCGATAGCTATTTATATCTATTGATTATAGGAAATGATTACTGTCAATTCGCCGAATCTTTTCGCTTTGCCTATAAGCACCACCCTACCCCCATTTGCTGTGCGGCCCCGCCGTGTCGGCTTTATGCAACTCGGCCATCCGCCTCAAAAGGTTGCCGGCCCCTGATAGATAGCGTTAAAGAGGCCGTGTCGCAGAAAATGCGGTGACGGCGGCGGCGGCGTTGTCTGCGAGCGAAAAATCCCGCTGGATGCAACAAACAACAATCAGAGTTCGAGCCGGAATCGAGCCCGGGCATTCCGCGTGGAAGTCGCGTATTGTGCCACAGAACACCGTCAGTGCTTGAAACTGCTTCGGAAGACCCCATATTAAGGCGTCATGTCGGGCGAGGAGTCGCGTTAACAGATGCAACATCGTGTCGCACAAGCGTAGAACCGGACCAGGCGTCGCACCCTAGAATATACAAACGAGTGGGTGCTTTAAAGCTTATCCCCGCCCATTGCGATGGACTCAGCAATATATATGATTAACATCACCAGCCACATCATCATCAAAGTGCGCAGCTACGTAGGTGCGCGCATTGTCTTACAAATGCCATAATCGGTATGCTCTGCTACTTCGCGTAATGGCGAATTATGGCGTGGTGGGCACTTCGCAACTGCACTTGCAGTAGGCGCCCTATAGGACAACACCTCCTCGGAAAGTTTACAACGGCCAAAGTCACGTGCACAGACGTTTCTTTCCGCTCGGCTCGGTTGACGTGTCCACCGAGAAGCGAAGTATGGCAAGCGAATGAAAAACGATGCCAACAGCACATTTTTTTTCTCTCTCTCTTTTTTGAGAATGAGCCGTGTTAAAACTTAAGTACATTTTATCAGTAAACGCTACTGATGGCTTGCTTGCGCATTTATATCAATACCTGTCCAATTGAAACAATTCGCTGATTTCTCCTTGTGGCTCATCGAGGGAGCACGCGATAAATGTTTTATCGCAAAAGCGTGGCTCACATGAACATGTCAGACAATGCGCCGCACAATTTTCGGGGATCTGTTAACGCACCTTCTTCATATCATATCATCATAGGCCAAACGTGCCACCAATAAAAGAATTGAATATATATATATATATATATATATATATATATATATATATATATATATATATATATATATATATATATATATATATATATATATATATGGCGCATAAAAAAATACACGTGGCGCATAATCGACATGCGGTATGTTAGAACTCTCAATTCATATCTGTCTCTTTCCTGGCACTCATATTAAGGGTTTGTACTAAATAGAAATCTATGTACTAAACAGACAGCTCGTGTAATTGTTTGGAGAAAATATTGGTTACAGGTTGCACTGTCACAAATCACATCACCCACGGCGATTCAATCTACCATCATTCATATCGAACTACTTCAATGCATTGATAACGGATTCCCAGAGGCTGGTGGGGTTCATTCGTACGTATTTTTGAAACAAACTCGTTTCTTCGGCGGTAAAATCTATTGCGTAGAAAACAAACGGGTTCAAAGGAAATGAAAAAGAAAATATTACATCCCTGAGTTTCGTCCTGTATAACGCTCCTTCACCGGTTTCTCGCCGTTGCTGCATATTACAACAGCGCCACCACGTAACGCCGAGGCAAGCGCTGCCATCACACTCTTTCCCTTTTTCTCCTTGCCTCCGACGTGAGCGTATTCCGCCAACTGCGCCGTCTACAGCCATCTCCAATTTCGTCTACATAAGGACGCGAGCCGCCAAGAGCACCCCCATGGGAACGCATGGGTTACAGGTAAACGGCTTAGCTGTAAAAACGAATTCAAAGGTATTACATGCAGACGCGCAAACAGCCACTCGTACACTGGCCAAAGCTGTCATTCCTACGCTCGCAGTGGCTATATGAGCGTAACACTACAAGACTTTATGAAGGAACGACCTTGTCGTTGCGTGGTCGGCTCGTCTTAGGGATACCAAACGGACATCTTTTTTTCGCAGTACCCCTCAAGTTTCTGTAAAGTTTCTGTAGTTGTTTCTTCGTGACGGCATTAAATTATCTCGACATAACGCTACTGTTCTGTTTGTGTAATGAACGCAAAACCGGATGTCCTGCCTACATCTTATTATCTCTCTCCGGTTCCGTATTGCTATTGATGCGAAATGTATGAGGTCACAGCTTCGCACGCCATCTCACAGAATAGTGACAACTGTTACATTCTGTCTGCATCGCAAGCATGGTTAAAAAGTACAGGCACCTGGACACGCCTGCGTTGCAGTGCACAAGCACAGATCCACCAGATGACAGCGCTTCATCGACGAAGTCGCACATTTTATCGATGGTGTCACGTGTCAGTGTGAAGTCCGGAAGGTCCAGCAGTTCCAGAGCCAGGTAAGCCAGGCCACGGTCTTCGTGGAAGTTGGGCACTGTCGAGGCGACCGCGTTCACGACATGTGTCACAGCCAGTGACTGGAGCAGACACCAGTCGGCAGCGGCGTCCTGGGAACCTTGTAGGACGTTGCTATTAGGGTACGCACCATGAGCCTTTGCTCAAGTGCAAAACACAATATTAAGGGCCTGTTTTTAAACGTTTCCGGAGGGGGCTAAGGCAAGGAACAGAGTGAAAGGTACATGAAACGACGACATGCTGCGCTGTTTCTTAGGGGCGGTCGCGTACCACGGTGCACGTGCTAGGTTTGCAAACAAGCACGTCACTTCTTGGAATTTAACAAAACAAATGACAGACCGACACATGTTTCGTTTAATTCGTTTAACAGTGCGATTCTATCATGTCCTAGGTCTTTCTTTTCCTTTTTTTAAGGAGTCCCTAAAACGGTTCTTTGAAATCGTGTAAACGGTTAGGCTATCGCTAAAGTAAATAATTCGCACCATAATTTAAGCGAAACACCCAGTATCAGGGGAGTTATGGGCGATTAAAGGTTACCTACCATCCAAGCCGTGCATTTCAATGCAAAGCATTTCATAGCAAACCAATGGCTCTTTGACCATATCTATCTATCTATCTATCTATCTATCTATCTATCTATCTATCTATCTATCTATCTATCTATCTATCTATCTATCTATCTATCTATCTATCTATCTATCTATCTATCTATCTATCTATCTATCTATCTATCTATCTATCTATCATCTCCTACGTAAAGGTGCTCTCGCGGTCGTTTCACTAACTTCGTATTTATCAGAATTTACATGACGCCATTAGCGTACAACAAACGTGAATGACACGTTGTGAAATGAATAGTATAACATGCATGTCATGCATGTCAGCACGGGTCCTGTGTGTGCGTGTTTTCTTGTGTCTACGTATTTTGTGCTGTTTAAATTTGCTGATGTAAAAAGCTTTCCTCGCCGATGTAGTACGTTCATCGTCTGTTTCGTGAATTTATTGCGTCGGGTCTGAGTGAGTTAAAACCCGTGTGTGTGTGTGTGTGTGTGTGTGTGTGTGTGTGTGTGTGTGTGTGTGTGTGTGTGTGTGTGTGTGTGTGTGTGTGTGTGTGTGTGTGTGTGTGTGTGTGTGTGTGTGTGTGTGTGTGTGTGTGTGTGTGTGTGTGTGTGTGTGTGTGTGTGGTGCAAAAATAAAATCGTTTTTTGTACCTCTCGCAAAGCACATACCCTCTCCCATCGATCCTCATTTGGCCAAATGAGGAACCTACGCCTCCGAAGAGGCCAAACACGTTCGTCGGCGATAGCCGTAGCGTTTGACGCACGTTGAGTGATGCACGACGGAGGCTTGTGGCTTACCTATGTGAAGTCCGGGGATCACCTCACCCACCTGAAGATCTGGTTTAAGGTCAGGCACAAAACCAATTGAGCCGTCAAAACGAGGCTCTGACACGATACGCGGCTCTCCTTTGGAGTCACGCGCCTCGACGAACTGGCGGCCGTCTGCAGTCCTGACGCTCGTCTTTACCTTCCTTAGCGATTTTACGTCGAAAGAGGTTATACCTTCCATGTAGTTGTAGGTATGGTGGCTTTGTTAAGATTATATCCACTACTCAGTACAAGAACTGAACTTGGCGCACGTTTCCTTCATGTAAAAGGTGCGCTGTGCTTGCCCGTTTTTCGAAAAGTTGGAACATGAGCATTGTAGTTTTTAGACTTGTCAAACTCGTCATTTGAAAATATTGGCTTCCATAGTATCCTGTCTTATTAAGTCATAGTCTTCGGTAACGTGATCAGCGATCGTCGCCTTGCGCACACTAGCGACACCAACCGTCACATTTATAAACGAACTGTTACAAACATGCGACGGCAACAGTATTGTGCTGCCATCTATGCTGTAGAAGAAAAACCACTTATTGCCGCCATTTTTAAACGTCGTAGTCTATCTTACCCGCCCCCGCGCCCTTTAAACCTCCGGTATGATGGCTAGATACCTCCGGTTTAAAAACGGTAGCTGTGTAAAGCTTCATTTACAAAGTGGACTATCACGAACTGGCCACGTTTTTCATGTTTCTGTAAAATTCCTCTGAATAATGATGGCCGTGTTACGCAGTGTGCTGGTCGTATGATAACACCAGCGCAGTTGCTTTGTAAAGTTCCATTTCATGCTCAGTTCTTTTCTTATCATAAGTTGCGCCGAATGACCGACACCAGATCTAGACGATGAAAGGGTCCCTGTTGTGCATTACAAACAGAGGCAACACCGGGAACAGCTAGATGATACGATTGTTTTTGTTTTTCGATCACTTATATGACGTCATGTGGCGTGAACGAGCTAAGTGTTTTGAGGCATCACCATGGGCGTAGGCAGGGGGGTGCAAAAGGGGCACTTGCCCCCCTCAAGCCTAACCGGCACTTGCCCCCCACCCAAGCTATGCCAGCTCTCTCTCTCTCTCTCTCTCTCTCTCTCTCTCTCTCTCTCTCTCTCATCTCCTCTCTCTCTCTCTCTCTCTCTCACCAAGCCGCGATGCAACACGGGTTTGCACCCCCAAGGCAAAATTCTGCCGACGCCCATGGGCATCACGGTGTCTTTTTCGCAGTGTTGTAGGCGTTACTGGAAAAAAGCAACTAAATACGTTACTCGTTACACTGTAAAAAAAAAAAAAAGGAACGCGTCACCGCCCTACGTCACTTACAAAAAAAAGTGTAACGCGTTACCGCTACCGTTACCGAAAAAAAGTAACGGACGTTACCTCTGCCGTTACTCCGCAATCATAAATTTTGATCAATGTGTCTTTGCTACAGGAGGCCATAATAAGAATATTTTAAATCTGAAATCCATGTTTCACATAAAACTTCTAACCCAAACAACGAATATACCCAAAATGCTGATTTAACGAGTATTTGCACAAATCTACCGGACCTTAGCAATGTCATAGTGGCTTAAAGTTGCCTGTAGAGTTACATGTGATGGCTTCTGACTCTGGCACATGGTGAAGCCATTTTCCTCAATAGGACATTATACACAATATGAGATTCAATCATCAGCGCAAATCGCAAAGAAAAAAAAAAGCATCACTGAACTCTCAAAAAATTTACAATAATTCTGATGGCGTCCTTCTACTAGCAAGAGAGATGCGCAAATTTGGTAGTAGTAAAGAAACACCTTAATGGGCTAGTCACGAAAAAAAATATCTGTGCATAAACATTTTTTGTTCACTGTAACCTGTATAATTACCGCAAAAATTGTGAGCACTTATGTGAGGGTGTTCAAGATCAGCCTCGCTCGCTCAGGAGTTCAATAACCAGAAATTTCGCTGCAGTTTCAGATAGAAAGTAGCAAAATTTATTTTCAAAACAAAGCTGATAAGCCTTATCAACTTTGTAGCGACTATAATAAAATGTCGCATATTTAGACATTTTTCAAAAACAGTTTCCTTCGCTCTACAAGTTTCAAACAATGTTACTTTACTATTCGTTGCGCACACATTTCATACTCAAAATCTCTTCTTTGTAACGGTAATATTTGTTTTACAACGTTGTGAACTTTCGAGAACGACAGCTAATAAAGTTTGTCCCTCCGTATTGAATATGTGCGATATTTTTTTCCCTCGTAAATTATGCAGTTAATAAGAAAACTAAGTTCCTTTTCGGGCTACTGGGTGGTACGTACATAAAATATAAAATACTCAATCAAATCTAAAATATCCATTTTCGGATCCGTGTCGATTTCTCGTGGAATCACCCGTTTGCAATAACCATGGTTAGGAGACTAACTGCGGTTATGTTTGCCGTGTAGCTACCTGTAACCACTATACTGTAACCGTGCCTGGTCGTGTGACAGCGGTATTAATGTGTTTTGGTTGAAACAGAGGGACGCCAACCAAGGCAGTGAGTAAAAAGGTTTTTTTTTTTTTTTTTTTTTTTGCGTTACAAGGAACAATTCGACGTTTCGCGTCCGCTTGCGGCCTGAATGTCCAACGAGACGGAATGTACAACGGACTGAATGTCCAATAGTGGAACATTCAGTCTCGTTGGACATTTCGTCTCGTTGGACATTCCGTCTCGGTTGGACATTCAGTCTCGTTGGACATACAGTCTCGTTGGAGCATTCCGTCTCGGTTGGACATTCAGTCTCGTTGGACATACATCTCGTTGGACATTCAGTCTCGGTTGGACATTCCGTCTCGTTGGACATACAGTCTCGTTGGACATTCCGTCTCGTTGGACATTCAGTCTCGTTGGACATACAGTCTCGTTGGACATTCCGTCTCGGTTGGATTCATCCGTCATACGTTCGTGGACATTCAGTCTCGGTTGGACATTCCTCGTTGGACAGTCTCGTTGGACATTCCGTCTCGGTTGGACATTCAGTCTCGTTGGACATACAGTCTCGTTGGAAATTCCGTCTCGGTTGGACATTCAGTCTCGTTGGACATACAGTCTCGTTGGACATTCCGTCTCGGTTGGACATTCAGTCTCGTTGGACATACAGTCTCGTTGGACATTCAGTCTCGGTTGGACATTCCGTCTCGTTGGACATACAGTCTCGTTGGACATTCCGTCTCGGTTGGACATTCAGTCTCGTTGGACATACAGTCTCGTTGGACATTCCGTCTCGGTTGGACATCAGTCTCGTTGGACATACAGTCTCGTTGGACATTCCGTCTCGGTTGGACATTCAGTCTCGTTGGACATACAGTCTCGTTGGACATTCAGTCTCGGTTGGACATTCCGTCTCGTTGGACATACAGTCTCGTTGGACATTCCGTCTCGGTTGGACATTCAGTCTCGTTGGACATACAGTCTCGTTGGACATTCCGTCTCGGTTGGACATTCAGTCTCGTTGGACATACAGTCTCGTTGGACATTCCGTCTCGGTTGGACATTCAGTCTCGTTGGACATACAGTCTCGTTGGACATTCCGTCTCGGTTGGACATTCAGTCTCGTTGGACATACAGTCTCGTTGGACATTCCGTCTCGGTTGGACATTCAGTCTCGTTGGACATACAGTCTCGTTGGACATTCCGTCTCGGTTGGACATTCAGTCTCGTTGGACATACAGTCTCGTTGGACATTCCGTCTCGGTTGGACATTCAGTCTCGTTGGACATACAGTCTCGTTGGACATTCCGTCTCGGTTGGACATTCAGTCTCGTTGGACATACAGTCTCGTTGGACATTCCGTCTCGGTTGGACATTCAGTCTCGTTGGACATACAGTCTCGTTGGACATTCCGTCTCGGTTGGACATTCAGTCTCGTTGGACATACAGTCTCGTTGGACATTCCGTCTCGGTGGACATTCAGTTCTCGTTGTACATACAGTCTCGTTGGACATTCCGTCTCGGTTGGACATTCAGTCTCGTTGGACATACAGTCTCGTTGGACATTCCGTCTCGGTTGGACATTCAGTCTCGTTGGACATACAGTCTCGTTGGACATTCCGTCTCGGTTGGACATTCAGTCTCGTTGGACATACAGTCTCGTTGGACATTCCGTCTCGGTTGGACATTCAGTCTCGTTGGACATACAGTCTCGTTGGACATTCGTCTCGGTTGGACATTCGTCTCGTTGGACATACAGTCTCGTTGGACATTCCGTCTCGGTTGGACATTCAGTCTCGTTGGACATACAGTCTCGTTGGACATTCCGTCTCGGTTGGGACATTCAGTCTCGTTGGACATACAGTCTCGTTGGACATTCCGTCTCGGTTGGACATTCAGTCTCGTTGGACATACAGTCTCGTTGGACATTCCGTCTCGGTTGGACATTCAGTCTCGTTGGACATACAGTCTCGTTGGACATTCCGTCTCGGTTGGACATTCAGTCTCGTTGGACATACAGTCTCGTTGGACATTCCGTCTCGGTTGGACATTCAGTCTCGTTGGACATACAGTCTCGTTGGACATTCCGTCTCGGTTGGATTCAGTCTCGTGGGACATACAGTCTCGTTGGACATTCCGTCTCGGTTGGACATTCAGTCTCGTTGGACATACAGTCTCGTTGGACATTCAGTCTCGGTTGGACATTCCGTCTCGTTGGACATACAGTCTCGTTGGACATTCCGTCTCGGTTGGACATTCAGTCTCGTTGGACATACAGTCTCGTTGGACATTTCAGTCTCGGTTGGACATTCAGTCTCGTTGGACATACAGTCTCGTTGGACATTCCGTCTCGGTTGGACATTCAGTCTCGTTGGACATACAGTCTCGTTGGACATTCAGTCTCGGTTGGACATTCCGTCTCGTTGGACATACAGTCTCGTTGGACATTCAGTCTCGGTTGGACATTCAGTCTCGTTGGACATACAGTCTCGTTGGACATTCCGTCTCGGTTGGACATTCAGTCTCGTTGGGACATACAGTCTCGTTGGACATTCCGTCTCGGTTGGACATTCAGTCTCGTTGGACATACAGTCTCGTTGGACATTCAGTCTCGGTTGGACATTCCGTCTCGTTGGACATACAGTCTCGTGGACATTCGTCTCGGTTGGACATTCAGTCTCGTTGGACATACAGTCTCGTTGGACATTCCGTCTCGTTGGACATTCAGTCTCGTGGACATACAGTCTCGTTGGACTTCCGTCTCGGTTGGACATTCAGTCTCGTTGGACATACAGTCTCGTTGGCCATTCAGTCTCGGTTGGACATTCAGTCTCGTTGGACATACAGTCTCGTTGGACATTCAGTCTCGGTTGGACATTCAGTCTCGTTGGACATACAGTCTCGTTGGACATTCCGTCTCGGTTGGACATTCAGTCTCGTTGGACATACAGTCTCGTTGGACATTCCGTCTCGGTTGGACATTCAGTCTCGTTGGACATACAGTCCGTTGGACATTCAGTCTCGCTCGTTGGACATACAGTCTCGTTGGACATTCAGTCTCGGTTGGACATTCCGTCTCGTTGGACATACAGGTCTCGTTGGACATTCCGTCTCGGTGGACATTCAGTCTCGTTGGACATACAGTCTCGTTGGACATTCCGTCTCGGTTGGACATTCAGTCTCGTTGGACATACAGTCTCGTTGGACATTCAGTCTCGGTTGGACATTCAGTCTCGTTGGACATACAGTCTCGTTGGACATTCAGTCTCGGTTGGACATTCCGTCTCGTTGGACATACAGTCTCGTTGGACATTCAGTCTCGGTGGACATTCCGTCTCGTTGGACATACAGTCTCGTTGGACATTCCGTCTCGGTTGGACATTCAGTCTCGTTGGACATACAGTCTCGTTGGACATTCCGTCTCGGTTGGACATTCAGTCTCGTTGGACATACAGTCTCGTTGGACATTCGTCTCGGTTGGACATTCCGTCTCGTTGGACATACAGTCTCGTTGGACATTCAGTCTCGGTTGGACATTCCGTCTCGTTGGACATACAGTCTCGTGGACATTCAGTCTCGGTTGACATTCAGTCTCGTTGGACATACAGTCTCGTTGGACATTCCGTCTCGGTTGGACATTCAGTCTCGTTGGACATACAGTCTCGTTGGACATTCCGTCTCGGTTGGACATTCAGTCTCGTTGGACATACAGTCTCGTTGGACATTCCGTCTCGGTTGGACATTCAGTCTCGTTGGACATACAGTCTCGTTGGACATTCAGTCTCGGTTGGACATTCAGTCTCGTTGGACATACAGTCTCGTTGGACATTCCGTCTCGGTTGGACATTCAGTCTCGTTGGACATACAGTCTCGTTGGACATTCCGTCTCGGTTGGACATTCAGTCTCGTTGGACATACAGTCTCGTTGGACATTCAGTCTCGGTTGGACATTCCGTCTCGTTGGACATACAGTCTCGTTGGACATTCAGTCTCGGTTGGACATTCCGTCTCGTTGGACATACAGTCTCGTTGGACATTCCGTCTCGGTTGGACATTCAGTCTCGTTGGACATACAGTCTCGTTGGACATTCCGTCTCGGTTGGACATTCAGTCTCGTTGGACATACAGTCTCGTTGGACATTCAGTCTCGGTTGGACATTCCGTCTCGTTGGACATACAGTCTCGTTGGACATTCAGTCTCGGTTGGACATTCAGTCTCGTTGGACATACAGTCTCGTTGGACATTCCGTCTCGGTTGGACATTCAGTCTCGTTGGACATACAGTCTCGTTGGACATTCAGTCTCGGTTGGACATTCCGTCTCGTTGGACATACAGTCTCGTTGGACATTCCGTCTCGGTTGGACATTCAGTCTCGTTGGACATACAGTCTCGTTGGACATTCCGTCTCGGTTGGACATTCAGTCTCGTTGGACATACAGTCTCGTTGGACATTCAGTCTCGGTTGGACATTCCGTCTCGTTGGACATGGACATTCCGTCTCGGTGGCATTCAGTCTCGTTGGACATACAGTCTCGTTGGACATTCCGTCTCGGTTGGACATTCAGTCTCGTTGGACATACAGTCTCGTTGGACATTCAGTCTCGGTTGGACATTCCGTCTCGTTGGACATTCCGTCCCGGTCACAAATTTCACTTTTCCGTTTTCGTTCCACACATCCCAATATTTGCTGTGAAAATTTTCCGAATGTGCCCTAACATTTGCGACGTGCGTGAAAATTCGTTTCGTCGTGATAGGACGTGGCACTGAGACTGCGTATTACGCACGGCAAGAATATATATATATATATATATATATATATATATATATATATATATATATATATAGAGAGAGAGAGAGAGGAGAGAGAGAGAGAGAGAGAGAGAAAGCGCAAAGACACGAGGGAATAAAATAATAAACAAGACGCAAAAAAGAAGTATTTAAAAATAAGAAAAAAAATATTTAAAGAGCTCCCTTTTGCACCCGTTTGCTCGTGTTCATATAACTTGATGCCTTTTCAACAAATCGAGTTGAGAGAGAGAGAGAGAGAGAAAACTTTTATTTGTGAAGGCCTCAAGGATTATCCTCGTTGGGTGGAGCCCTTAGTTCAGGGCCCCATTGGCTCGCGCCACACAACGTGCCCGCTGGATCAGCCGACGCTGCTCCTGCGGCTCTGAGCTGGTCAGCGCAGTCTCCCAAGAGGATTGTGAGGGTGAAGGAATAGGGCGGCAGCCCGGTGGTTGTGGACATTCCCAGGTGCAGTGCCGCATGTACTTCCCACCACCACACAAATCACTCAACCGAGAAGACGCTGTTGCCTGGCGGCAGCTTCAGACTAATTCATTCCCCTGCCTTTACATCCTTCATCTCTTCCACCCCACACAATATCCCTCATACTGTCCCTATTGTGGAGCGAAGCCCACGGTGTATCACTGCACCTGGGAATGTCCACAAATCGAGTTGAAAGATTGCGCTTTTCATGCTTTTGTTATGTGCGTCCTCCCTAAAAATATGTACCTGTAACTTTACCACAGTTTAACAATTATGCAAAACCAAATAACCCGGTACCTCACCTTGTTGAGTAATCGATTAGCTTTCAGTTTTTTCTCGGTAATCCGTTAGTTTTTTTTAAAAGGTAATTGTAATCGCTGACGCTCTTTCACTGTAATGCGTACAAGTGTGTTCCCGACCCAGTTTTTTTTTTCACTTGAGCTTCACAGCACTAATATCGACATCATTGGAAGAGTAATAGAAAAGCTCGTGTTCAGGCCGGTTCTGAAAAGTCCTCAATGATTTTAAACATCATAAAAACGGTTTTATCGTCGCCAACGATTACCTGTATGCTATGTGTTGTAATGAAAAATTATTCACGCGAAGCACTTTGCAAAACGCGAGCAAGATTGGCTACTTCGGCAATAAGCTCAGAAAAAATGAGCAGTTCGCAGCGGATGGCCTGATGCTCTCTTGACTGGCCCGGTGCAGCGGAGGTGTAGGTCACCGCTCATTGCACGTCACTCTAATGTGGTGTGACGTCACTAAAACTTTCGTTACGCTTCCTACACAGTGACGTCGGTGTCAGTCGCGCTAGCGATGGGTCTCGATTGCGAGAATGAGCGTTTATACAGACTTTGGAAGTGAATTAAAATATATTCTAAACGTTTGCTGCGTGCAATACTTCGTGCTGAGCGTCCTTGCTTACAGAGAAAGCCTACAGCAGGGTTTTATAGCCTCAGAATTTGGTGACATCACCTCTTTAACGGCATGGTCTTTCCTAGACCGGCCTGCAGTTCTCTTGTAGCCGGAATGCCATGACATGTTTCCATCAAGTTAGTCAAAACTAAAGCTGATATCCCACACTCAGCATGCTTCATAATCATTTCGTGGTTCTGGCGCGTAAAACCCAAGAATTTACTTTTAAAGGAAAATTTCCTCCCTAGCTTCTTCGACCCGCATTCTTTAAGAGGAAAGAAGAATTGTTCTAGGGGCTCGTAGAAAGCCAACAATCAAGCCAAGGAAAGCATAGGTACGTTATTTGTTGATAGTTTTAACTGTAGTATAATGAATATGACCTAAATTGAAAGGACTTAAATGGGACGAAAAAGCACACTTTCTTTCGGTGGGATTCGAACCCACAACTTTCGCATTACGCGTCTGATGCTCTAACAATTAAGCTACGACGGAGGGCGCTCCCTCGTCCACTTCGTTGGGTATTTACGTGAGCTTGATCCCTGGGAGTGTTAGCAAGCGCAAATCGTCGCCGTAATTATAAGGTTGCGGGTTCGGATCCCACCGATGGAAAGGGTGTTTTTTCGTCTACTTGGATTCCTTTGCATATGGGTTATAATTATTACATCGCATTTAAATAAAGCAACAAATAATGTCCCCAATGTTTTATTTGGCTTAATTGGCTGTTGGTTTTCTAACAAATAACTGAGTCTCTCGAACTATTCTTCTTTCGCACTTTCATAGCAAGGGATTCGTTCTGCCTCGTGACGCTTTCTGGCAAAAATAGTGTTTCACACTCGCCGCCTTAGCTACGAGTGGCGCTGGTAACACTCTCAGGGATTAAACACAGGTAGATACCGTACAGAGTGGACGAGGGAGCGCCCTCTCTCGTAATCCTTTAAGAGGCTGTGATGTCCGATTTATGACAAAGATAAACAGGAACAGCAAAGTATGCAAACAACCAAAATAAAGCATTAAAGTAACATATTCAATATACACATGAAAACTAAAAATACAAAATAGAAATAAAACTAACAAAACTTGAAATTATGGTAAATGCAGTAAAGCGAATACGGAAACAAAAATACGACGCCCGACGCCACAGACAGTCAATATTTGCAAAACACACACAAAAAAATGCGATCTTTTGTTAGGCTATCTTAACCCAATGAATAAGTTGTCTGAGAAATTTCAAACGAGGACACGTTTATCTCTTCTAAATTGGACATTCCGTCTCGTTGGACATTCAGTCTCGTTGGACATTCCGTCTCGATTGTACATTCCGTCTCGTTGGACATTCCGTCTCGTTGTACATTCCGTCTCGGTTGGACATTCAGTCTCGTTGGACATTCAGTCTCGATGGACATTCCGTCTCGGTTGGACATTCCGTCTCGTTGGACATTCAGTCTCGCCGGTCACGTGACCCATTGGACATTCAGTCTCGTTGTACATTCCGTCTCGTTGGACATTCAGGCTCTGAATCTTCGCGTCCCACTCGCCTTTTTTTTTTTTTTTTTCAGGATTTTCTTCCAGCCGTGGGGTCACGCCTATTCTCCACGATAAGGCAGACTCTCGATCGGCAGCGCACCTATAGACCGGTTGACGTTACCGGCTGTCGCCTGGATGGGTCAGAATTCCACAAAAAGCCGCAAGTCGACAACGCGGGTTCACCGTGCTGTGCTCAGCGAGTGTACTCCTTTGTCACTAGAACTTGCGGACGTCGTTTTTATGTTGTCGCAGCCTCTCGGCGAAGTTCTTTGTTTCGAAGTGTCACGACCAGCACATGGTATATGGAGTCAACCAGCCCTTGCGCTTTCTCTTCGGGAGGCCTGTCTTTTGGGCACGAAAAGGCGCAAGTGCCAGCAATCCACCTGCTACAATCCACTTCCACGAGAAGCATGTCAGTACAGTTTTTCATGGCGAATTACGCGGCTTTCTTCAAGCTTTGTGTGGCAATGGCCCAACCCTCCCCACAGGGAGTCGGCGCGTCTTAAGAAATTGGTCCCCACAATTTCTACAAACAAAAGCGATTGCACCCGCGCATTCTTGGTCAATGCCTGGCAGGCCGACAGCAGTCCGACGCTGCGACGGAAGAATTCATCGGGCCGAGCTCTGGGAAAACGGCACCTACAGGATGAAAAAGTAACGAGTAACGTGACACCACACGTTACCGAAAAATGTTAACGTAAGTACGTTACCCGTTACAGTTCCGAAATTGTAACGAGTACGTTACTAAGTTACCAAAAAAGTAACGCGTTACCGGTAACGCCGTTACTTGTAACGCGTAACCGCCAACACTGCTTTTCGTCAATGACATTTTTTTCTTTCTTTACTGTCCAAGCTGCTGCGACAGATAGATACTCTCCGGAATCAAAAGAAAAAAAAAGGAAGATACAAAATCAACAGAACCTTACGTGACACTCAGCGCTTCTTCCATTCATCTGCCTCTGCGCAAGAAACCTGTTTCAGCGAACCATTTGTATACCAACGGTGGCATTGTTCGCCGATTTCGATAACATTAGCATACGCTTCGCGACGATCAGTGAAGCCAACCTGCCTGTCACGGGTAAATTTGTACGAATTGATCCGAGCCAACAGCGCATCTGTGAAGCACATAATCGTCAAATAGCCGAAGCGGCACGTGGCTCTCTCGATGCGACCTACCGCAGTGTTATGGTATGGCAATTATACGAGGCCGACAACCAGTTCCCCCAATCCGACAAATATGCTTGACCGCTTCTGTCGAACGTACAAACGGAATTCGCAAGATTAATTGATCGACCCGTTTTAAATGCCCGTAAACCTGGTTGAGTAGGAATGAGGTCACCGTGTATAGAACTACAGGTGTGCACTATAACACTTGTGTCACATGTTGCATACTTACTCCAAGCCAGTCCCCAACCGGAAAGCGGCCTGCGACACAACTCAAATTAAAGAGGTATTTGCTGAAGATCAAAGGGCCGTCAAGCAGCACAAGGAGCAGCGCGAACACAGGACGATAAAAACATGCACAGGCCAAAGCGTTGTTCAAAATTCTCCTAATTGACAAGATGCATCAAGAAGCCGAGTTGCGTGTTTGCCGCTCCTACCGTACGAGCTGCGCAATTACTCGCCATGTTAATACAACACGTTGTGCGAGCGCAATAGACTGTCCGAATGAGCAGCACGTTGACCGCATCAAATCTTACCACTTCCTCGTGCATCCGCGTGTGATTCACCGCGTCGTTATAACTCAGAAACCTAGAAGTGACCCAACACTGTTTCAAGGTTCAGCGGCATAAGGCACATTTATTCAAAACTTGTACTACGGTGAACAATACGACAAAACTAAAGTCAGGCACGAAGGAAGATATTTATACAAAAGAGGGTAACCATAGAGTACCAAATAGTCTCTTTGTCTTGACTAGCATGGGACATTTTGCTTCGTTCGACACCCTGAAGGTTGGTGTCAACGGCACTGCGCAACACGTGGCAGCTGTTCGGCACAAAGTCACATTGCCGTGACAAGCTTCGACGGCCAACCGGGCACAATAAAAAAAAAAAAAAAAGCACGAGTCCCTAGCACAGCACTACCACCAAGTCGTCGCCGACGTCAGCGGTTCACAACCATGGCTCGAAGAGATGGCGCACAGTTTGCAAGGTGATGCCACATTCGGCGTCGGCATGGGCCCACAATCAAAGGTGTCTTCAACGGCAACTTGTGCGTTGCGGTCGAAGCAGCACTGTCATGATCTTGCGTTTGGCAAGGGCCAAAAGCAGGAACGAGGATGTATCGTAAGACTCGTTGACATGGACAACTGTGGCCATGTAGAATCGGTCCATGAATCATTCTATATATATATAGGACTGCCGTCCTCAGAAGCGCTGCGCTTGCTTCAAAACGGCGGCGAACAAAGCACCACGTTCCATTCATAGCAACACACAAGATGCTCGCATAGTGAGCTACGACGATACGAAACGTGCACTCTGCTGCTACACGTCGTGGCCGCGTTCAGTTGGCAGTACAGGGCACGTCTATCAAGTCACTCCATGTTTCACATCAAGATACACGCCTTGTGGCGCGAGGGAGACACGTCGCGGCCGCTCTTGGCGTCTGGGTGGTCGGGTCCTAGAGCGGCGCGCGCGGCCGCCTTCCAGGCATCGCGTACGCTCCGAGGCGCCGCGCGGGCGCTCGTCTCCACGTACGCAACGGCACCCAACCTCGAAGCCCACGTCAAAGCCTCGTCGGCGCTCACGCAGCCACCTCGCTGGATCATCCGGGCATCGCTCTGACAGCCGATGAGAAGCAGGGAAGCGCCCGGACAATGCTGCCGGACCTCGGGTTGCCACTGCGAACATAGGACAAGCAGGCGCGTTTACATATACAGGTACGAGTGATATCGGAACGTTCATCGCAGGATTGTTACTGACCAGAACACGCGGGAGACACACTGCACGTGCCAGCTATCTGGTTCATCTGAACCATATATATTTTCTTATACACCATCCAAGACCCTTTGTAATAGGAGCGTGTGTCGGCTGCGATACACCGCCCTCCACACTCTAATCTTAGCACCCTTTGGGACATAGAGCCTGTGCGCACCCTGCAGGCGTATTCGTGTTCAGTCATGGCTTCAATGCTTTCTATAGGGACTCTGTCTCTTCTCCATCAGATGCAGCTTTGTATGTACAGTCTAAACAGAAGAACAGTCTCACTGGCTGTGGTGCCTTAGTTGCTAACAACGTTTCGTTGCTGAGCATGAGGACGTTAGTTCGATTCCAGCAGCTTTAACTATGGCATCTCATAACCCAATGTGCAGTTCCGGAATATTAGCCCCGCAGTTTAGTTTCATAAATGTTACCTTGAACGTGGTTATTCTGCACGTGTAGCATGCGGCACTGCCGTCAGTGAAGCGGCTGCTCACCTTGTGAATGACGTTATGCAGGGACTCCGGTACACCGACGTTGAAGCATAGGAGCACCACGCTGGCGTCCTGGTACGAGAGTGGCCGCACAGTGTCGTATGCTGCGGACCCTGTTGAAAGAAGAAGAGCAAACGTTTCCTAAAACCGCTCAACCATTCTTGCTGCCACAGGTGGCAACACAATTTTTTTTTCAGCTACTCACCAGACGTGTCCCAGACGGAGAAGTGAAATTTCTGTCCCGCGGCTTCGTCGGAGGTAGTGTAGCGGTCAAATCCAGTAGGCGTGTAGTCCTGCGCATTTTTGAAAACAAAAAGAGCAAACACTGTCAATGTCCGCCGACACGGCTTCTAACTATCGTCGCTTTGCTCTACATTACAGACGCGGTAGATGACGTTCTCGCCATCTACATTACAAATGCGGTAGATGGCGTTGCTCGCCAGCAAATTTCGCTCCGACAAGCCTATAGCAGCGTCGTGTTCTTGCATACATAGCTACATCAACTGGCGGTGCTAAGTACTTTTGGGACACGGCGACACAAAGATTTTTATTTCCCGCAACATTTGCAAGCTTTGTAGTTGCGACGCCCCAGGTCGTTGTCGCTATGTGTGTGCCAGTACATCATGGTGGCCGCTACGGGACCTGACTACGAATTCAACACACACACAAGTGTATAATCGCATTATATGTGCGGGGACCTTTCCGCCGTGTAATCCAACTCTTGTGTTTGCTTCGCGTGTCCAGCTCTTGAGGCTATCGTTAGGCTGCTTTTAAAGACTGCTGCATTGCGAACACGACTCCAGGCGCACGCATTGTGAAAGCCGAGCAGGCACTGGAACACTGCGTAAACACAAGCCCAAGAGACGATGTTGTCTTGGTACGTCAGTATCGAAGCGCTTGAGAGCGCAGTCAACACGATCTCCCGGTCTATATCGGGTACAATCAGCCCAAGTCAACACTTCAACGTTTGTCAAGACATGTCTTTCTTTCGTCAGATAACAAGTCGAAAATGCAGATATACTCGGACTGTTGGAAGCAGTTCGAAATTAAAGTTCATCAATCATTCGGAACTCCGCTTAAAACATCAGACAGCCAATTACTCACCGTTGTGAAAGCATCGCTCACGAAGCGGTTGGCCAGCGCAGTCTTTCCGCACCTGCTGTCTCCAACGAGGACGACCTTCAGGGGCTGCTCGGGGCACAGTCCCGGCGCGCGGGGCTCGGCCGTCGGCTCGGCCTGCACGAAACCACAGGAGATTATGAGTAAAAACCAACATTTATTCGAAAAAGTGATGAAAAGGCAATTGCAAAAAAGCGATTTTTGTCAGGGCGTAAGACACTACACTGAATCAGGACTTTCAGTAAAAATGCAAATTATGTTACACTGTGCTCCATGTATATAGACCAAAGCCGAGCAACCACGGAATAAATAAACTAAACTACATCTAAACTAAGCTAAATTACAGGAACTTCGCAGGAGAAGAGCCAGCTTGTTGCGAAGAAAGCACCGCACCTTGCTAAATGTGGCAACTGTGGTCATACGTCGGCAGTTAATTCTCTACATGTCATCTCTCTATTTGGTTATTGGGAAAGCCGACATGTGGCTGCAGCGAAAAAGTCCAAATGCCTAGCTTAAACCGAGTGAGGTCAATGTCGCATCGTTCGGGCATCGCAACTTTGCAAGTTCCTTGTCCTTGCCCTGTCACCCACCCGTGAGGTGTAGTTGATTCACGAACGGTAAAACGCCTGTCAGTGTATACGGACCTGTCTGGCTGCATCGAACACCAACACAATGGGACGCAGAACAATCAAAGACAACAGATGTATTGCACAGCAGAAGCTTTGAACGGGCGCTGCGGAGTGTCAGCACGTGGTTACTGCCACGCCGCTATTGCGAAAAACTCATTCGAGTAGGCTGTATCTGCAGATCTCGGAGGGAGCCGCTCATTGCGGCCATACTGGTGAATTTACGATTTGGTAGTTGATGCAGCTAACGTGCTGCATGGAGACGCTGTTTATCGGCTCGAGCCCTCGAACAGCGACGTCACAGAGATAACTATACATGTGCTTACCACCAAAATCACGATATGATTATGAGACACGCCGTATAGTGGAGGCCTCCGGATAAGTTCAACCACTTGAGGTTCTCTAGCGTGCACTGACATCGCACAGTCCACAGGCCTCTAACATTTCACCCCCGGAGAGAGGGCTCATTTAAGCCGCGGATTGAGTGAAATCCAAGGAAAGGCGAGCACCGTGTCGGCGAGGATGCGTTGGTCTCGATAGCAGTACTATGAACCTGCACAAAAGTGCCGCAAACTGTACGCTGTACGTGAGGAAAGAGAGCGTAGAAACGCATGTGCGCATCATCGGTTCACCACTATAGCATGCATCACTAAACGTTACACTGTCTGTGTGTGTGTGTCTCGAGAGGAGAAGGGGTGATTTAGAGCAAAGGACAATGCATATCAAAGGCACACTCTTTTTTCAAGAAGTCCGCTGTGAGTTCGTCCGCATAATTCATTGCAGCCCACCGAATACGAGTATATTTATGAAGCAGTTTCCGCGCATTCTGGAGGACGCGCATACTGTGAACTAAGCCAAGCCGCGTTACAACTGCGTCGGACACAGCGTCGTGGTTACGAGGTGTACAGTGAGTGAAACAAATGCGCAACGGTGCTCCACGCTAACACGGCCGAGGGAGCCGGAAGGTAAACTCACGCAGCAAACGACGTCCCTGCCTGCGTCCAGCCTGTCGTACCGTCCGCGGGCGTTAGAGAAGAGCTCCATCCTGTTTTGTATGCGGTAGCGAGATGCACAGCTCGTCGTCTTCAGGGTAATCGCGCATTCCGCGTCGCGCGATCGCAGTTAGCTTGCCCTCCTTCGAGCGAGGCTGCCAATGGCAGCGTTCCAGAAACCACTGAGAACAGTGCGCCCAACTGCGCAGTGCTCGCCGAGGCTTGTGATCGGCTCCGGTCACAACAACATCGCTTGTGACCAGTTGGGCGAGCAACTGCAAATTGCCGATGAGTGAGTTCGGCCGCGAGCAAACACAGGAGGGCGCGCTCTTTCCTTGCGCAACGAGCGACGACGCAGTAGGGTTTTAACCCGAGTCACGACGTCAGCGCAAGGGGTGTCTAGCCAGGGCCAGCCGCATTGTCTGCGCCGCCATCGCTTAGCGGCATTGTGCAACGCGAACGCTGGCGTAAAACGGGGAGAAGTTGCATGCTGTGCGGGCTGCCAAAACACCGCCGCGCTCGCTGACGGTCGACCGCAAACTACCGCGGACGTCATTTGCTGCGCGCTACCTCCGTTAGCAAATAAGGTCGCCTCACGGCTGGAAATCACCGCCGTCGGCACGCGCGTGATCGAGGCTCCTTCCCGCTGACGATTCTTGGCGTTGATGCCGTCGGGCGTTGGCGTCCGCTATTGCACAGAAAGCTCGACACTTCGTGGCTCCAAGGAAAGTCGCGGGGCCGCCAGCGCACGCGGGAAAACAATGCAAAGTGCGCCTGCTAAGCTTTTGACCTCTATAGAAACCAAACAAAACCGGCAAGCAACTTCGTGACGCACGAGGCGTAGAGACTCGCTGGTGCCGTCAAATGAAACGCGAGACCCACGGCACTTTAAATGGCGCGAAGCTTCTCACCTTGTGGCGGCCCTGTCGTCGCGTGCTGCCCCAGCGTGCAAGCGCGTCCATGGGCCGAGTGCGACGTTTTCTCGGGCTGCCCTATCCGTATCGCAGATATGCCGCGTCCCGTCTCCTCGCTTATCGGCGAAGCCAGCGGCGCGCACATTCCTCTGGTCACTCAGGTGCACGTCAAGAGCCCTCAAGGACAAAGGCGGAACCCGTCATCAGCCGGGTGGCTACTGACTATACGCGTGGATGTACCCAGCAATAATTTCCTCCGCACTCATGTTGTGCCGCCCCGTTATTCGTCCTCTCAAGCACGTTTCACAATGTGGGATTCTCTAGTACATTTTGCGGAGCTGCGATAACCGCATGCGCGTACGGCTCGGCATTTGTGTTTCGCATGCAGAGATTACGGCGGGTGCGATTTTCGCAATCATTGAGTTTGGTCGCAGGTGAAAGAAAGCATCATTCGGTTTGCTTACAGGTGAAAGCAAGAATGAGAAAGTATCGACAAGTCAATGCTGTATGTTTTCGTGAATATGGCAAATAAGTTCAGCGGAAGCACGCAAGGTGGGGGAACGAATATGGAATGCGAAAAACTGTCATCCACCTGTTTGCAGCAAAAAGCTACAAAGGAAATCCGTAAGAATTCATCAGAAAGAAACATTCCTAGTTCACGAAAATCCCGGACCAGGACGAATTTTTCGTCATCTAGGCAGCCTTCCTTTCAGAGAAATCATTATGTATTTCCATTGTATTGCTTTTTGGTAGAAACAGATGGATGACACTTTTAGCCAGGGCTTTTCATATTTTCGGGGGGAGGGCGCTGCGATCGCCGAGGCGAGCAGACGTGTTTGCATCGGCTCCGCCGTTGCTGACCAATTACGCAGTGCCAAGTACCTCGAACCAAAATTTTTTCCTCCACCAATGTGTCCGTGATGACGAGAGGCATCGACTGATACCAGCTGACCCCTGAGGTACGCTTTTTTTGTCAAATTTCGGGACTTCTTCTACCGCCGCCGTGCGAAGGACTGCTAGGCCTAGGCGTGCTCCGCGGGCGCTAGGCCTGGCACCGTCGCGCCGGTCGCCGTCTGCCGTACTGCTCGGTGGCGGCCGCTCGTCAGCTCTGAGATGGAGGCGTCCGCTCGGACAACAGTGATCGTGGACAACGAAATGCGCGTTCAAGTTCAAGGAGAAGAAATAACACCAGAGGAGTACCACAACGAGGCCGGATGGACGCTCGCGGGGGAGCGTATGTCGAGGCTGCGCCGGCGGGCCCCCGCCAGTGGCATGCCCGACGGATCCGGCGGGAGTCAAGCAAGCCCGAAATCGAAATTCAACAAAAACGTGAGAGCCTCGGTCATCAAGGCCGCACGCATGCCAGCCATGCCGCTGGAAGAGAGCAAGATAGTCGTCAGACCCAGAGGGGGACTGGACATCGTCAAGACCGGCACCACCACCGTCGCCACGGCCATACTCGCCGCGGCCAAGATCACGAGCGAGGAAAGCGCGGCGGACACCATCTGCCCCAACACGCAACAGAATATTATGGTCGTCAGTACACCGAACGAAAACAACGCAGCAAGGTACGCTACAATCCATGAAATCTCTATTCAAGGCAAACTCTACGAAGTCAGCGCATATCGCACGGCACCTCACGACACCGTAAAAGGCGTCATCAAAGGCATCCCCACCGACGCGAACGCCGAAGAGCTCGATAGAAATATTGTCAACGAGAGGAACCCACTAGCAGTGGGCGCAAAGAGGATCGGCAGCACGACCTCCGCGATCGTGGTGTTCCAGGGACCCAAGGTACCGAACTTCGTCCGATACGGAGTCACCCTGATACCTTGCCACCTCTACAGGAAACAGATCGACGTTTGCCACCAGTGCGGCCGAGTGGGACACCGTAAGGACGTGTGCCCGACACCCACAATCAAGACGTGCCTGGCCTGCGGGCTCGCGAACCCCAAGGAAGACCATAGCTGTACCCCAAAATGTAAGCTGTGCGGGGGCGAACACTCGACCGGAGACCGAACGTGCAAGGCAAAATACAAGATGCCTTACGTTGTGCGCAAGCGACAATGGGTACGGCGACAGGCCGAACTCCAGCTGCTGCCGGAAAGCGATTTCCCGCCACTCGACAAGCCGTCAGCTGTGCAAAAGTCAAGGACTCCATCGAAGAATCGCGCGCCAAAATCCAGAGACAGCAGCAAGAAAAGGTCACCATCACATGAACGAGTAGGCTGGGTCGACGCAGCGAAAGGGAACAATACAAGGAGCGCGCAGAAAATCACGGAAGCCGCGAAGAAAGACGATATGAACAAGGTGCGAGAAGCCAACGAGACCTTAAGGCAAGAAAACGCGGCGCTGCGAACAACTATTAACAACCTCTCGAGAGAGATTGCTGAGATCCGTAAGCTGCTGCTATGCAACAACGAGTCTCCACAGAGACCCACGCCAAGCTCAAGAGAGACAGAGGAAACAAGCACGAAGAACCAGGAGGCAGCCGTAGAGGAACCGGCACAGAAGAAGCGAGCCATCGAGGCCCCGCGCAAGCAAAAAGAAAACGACCGCAACGAGAACCTCGAAGCCAAATTCGAAGCGAGATTCACCAAACTCGAAGAGCTACTCACGGCGAACATCGCAGCAGTGACAGCAATGAAACAAACAGTGGATAACTACCAAGCTGAGAACATAAACAGATTCGCCTACATCGAAAGGACCCTACAGCCGATCGTGAGCCACCCGACGTTTGCGCCCATTTTCGCGCTACATCCACCCAACCAAGGAACCGCATACGCGCCAACGCAATTATGGCCGCCAACGCAGCAGCAGCAACAGGCGTAACAGTGTGGCAGTGGAACTGTCGCGGCTTCGGAAGGAAGAAGGCAGTCATCCAGCAGCACATTGCACGCGCCGCGCGCAAGCCGGACGTGATACTACTACAAGAGACACTCATTGACGCACCGTCACTCCCCGGCTACAGAGTGCACAAGGGCCCACCCGACGGCAGAGGCCTGTGCACCCTGGTCAGGAAGGGACTCACGTTCGTCGAACACGAGCTCCACAACACTATCAAGATCGAGCACACACTCACCGAAATCATCCCGGGCAAGAAGAGAAAAGGAAGCATATTTCTGCTGAACGTCTACAGCAACCCATCGAAGAGAAAAGAGAGATTCAAGACACTACTGCACAGAGCCAGCACCGCGGCGGGCCGCAACACGCTGATCGCGTGCGGTGACTTCAACGCGATGAACCCAGCCTGGGGCTACAACAAGTACACAGCAAAGGGCCGCGACCTGTACCAAGACGCCACGGAACTCGAGTTCACCCTCATCACGGACCCGACGCATCCGACGAGAATCGGTAACTCCGTGTCCCGCGACACCACTCCGGACCTCACGTTCGTCAAGAACGACGTCCGGGGCGCGATCACCTGGAGAAACACGGGGGCCGACCTCGGCAGTGACCACACCATCGTGGAAATCGGCATACCAGAACACAACGACACCAGCAACAGAACACACAGATGGATAGACTGGGATGCCTTCCGACACACCAGAAACCAGAGGGAAGACGGTGACGACGAGATCGAAGACATCAACTCGTGGACGGCCGAAATCACCAAGAACGTACGCGACGCGACGAAAGAAATTAAAACGGACGCGGAGATAGACAAAGTAGACAGCCGGCTAGCGCATCTCATCGAGGCCAAACAGTCGATACTCAATCGATGGAAGAAACAACGGCTCAACCGCAGACTCAGAAAGCAGGTGGCGGAGCTCAACCGAGCGATCGAAGATCACTGCCGCGTGCTATGCGCGCAACAGTGGAACGAGATCTGCAACGCAGCAGACGGGCAGATGCACAGCGGGAAGACGTGGAACCTGCTGCGGCATCTGCTCGACGAAACCAAGACCAAGTCACACCAAAGGGACAGACTCGCCAAGCTCATACATCGGGCGGTCTCGGTACACGGCGCCGATGAAGTCACCAGGCGTATCAACGACAAATATCTGCCAACTACACCCACCGAACAACACGCGCCGTACGGCGGCCAACCCAACGCGAACCTCGATCGCGATATTGACGTCGAGGAAGTCCGCGCGGCCCTGCACGGCCTCAACAGCCGGTCGGCGGCCGGCCCGGACCTCGTCACGAACAAGGCGCTGAAGAACCTCGACGACGGCTCCATTGAGAACCTAGCAAAGTACTTCAACAAGTGCTGGAAAGCGGGCGAGCTGCCGAAGCAGTGGAAGACAGCCAAGACCATTCTGATTCCCAAGCCGGGGAAGCCACCGGACACGGACAACCTCCGGCCCATCTCGCTCACGTCCTGCGTGGGCAAGGTGCTGGAGCACGTCCTGCTCAACAGGTGGCAAGATTACCTGGAACGAGAAGGGCTGTACCCGGCCACGGTAATCGGCTTCAGACAGCACCTGAGCACGCAGGACGCGATGCTGCAGCTCAAATACCAAATCATCGACGGCGATGGCAGCGCACGCGACAACAAGGCAATCCTGGGGCTCGACCTGCAGAGCGCCTTCGACAAGGTGAAACACTCGGCGATCCTGTCCCAAGTCTCAAATCTCAACATGGGTGAGAGATCCTACAACTACATTAAGGACTTCCTCACGGACAGGACCGCCGAGCTGCGAGCAGGCGACCTACAAACGCAAGAGAAGAAGCTCGGGAGCACTGGCACACCGCAGGGGTCGGTCATCTCGCCGATGCTGTTCAACCTGGTAATGATCGGAGTGGCAGAGAAGCTCGCGGATGTCGAACACGTCAGGCACACCATCTACGCGGACGATATCACGCTGTGGGTGACCGGTGGCAGCGACGCCCACATTGAGTGCGCGCTGCAAACCGCCGTCGACGCGATAGAAGACCGGTTGGAGGGCACCGGACTGATATGTTCGCCGAGCAAATCGGAGCTCCTAATACTCCCACCTACCAACAACGTCAGAGGCAAGACCAAAAAACGCGAATACGAAAAGATCCGAATCATAACCAAATCCGGCAACGTTATCCCCGAGGTCGGTAAAATCAGGATCCTAGGCATGGTCATCGAGAAGCACGGAAGAAACGGCGACATCATCGCCCGTCTTACAGCGAAGGCGGCCAACGCGACGCGACTCCTCAAACGAGTCACGTCCCGGAAAGCAGGCATGAGAGAGGAGAGCCTAATCAGGCTCGTACAATCCTTTATCATCAGCCACGTCACTTACGTCGCAGCCTACCACAGATGGCTGCAACACGAACGCAACAAAATCAATGCCATCATCAGAAGAGCGTACAAAACGGCGTTGGGCCTGTTTGAGTCCACGAGCACGACCCGCCTCTTACAACTCGGGATACACAACACGCTCGAAGAAATAGCCGAAGCACAACGGAGCGCTCAACTGGAGCGGCTGTCCACGACCAATGCCGGGAGGAAAATACTGGATGACCTGGGAATAGGACACTCGAACGAAGCGGAGACGAAGCTCCCCGTCCCCAAAGAGGTCCGACGCCAGACCAGAACCGACCCCATACCCAAGAACATGAATCCCGACTACAACAAGGGAAGAAGAGCGGCGAGGGCCAAGGCTCTCATCGACCTGCACGCCAACGACGAGCACGCGCGATATGTGGACGCGGCCGAATACCAACAGAACGCTTTCGCAGCGGTCGTCATCGAGGCGTCGACCGGCGCAACAAGGACGGCAGCGAGCGTGAAGAGCATTGGAGCGGAACAAGCGGAGGAGGTGGCCATCGCCCTGGCCATCATCGACCCAGACTGCCACACCGTGCTAAGTGACTCGAGACAGGCGGTGCGAAACTTCGCCAAAGGCCAAGTATGTAGAGAGGCCGAACGAGTATTGCGTGCGGCCAAACTGCAAGACAGAATAGTAAGAATTAAGTGGTTCCCGGCGCACGCGGGTGACGCGTCGGAACGCAATGCCAATCACAACGAGACGGCACACGCAGCGGCGCGAGCGCTAACTAACCGCGCCCCGGCGACAGACCGTCAGACGTGGTTCGGAGCCAAGGACCGCATGACGGACTATAACGACATCACAAAAGCCTACCGCATGGCTCGCAGGACTTTCCCACTCCCGCACCCGCGGTTGAGTCGAGCGGAGGCGGTACTATTGAGACAGCTCCAGACCGGATCGCTACCGAGTCCGCGACTGATGCATCGCATGTACCCCGAGACATACCCGACCGACAAGTGCAAGGTCTGCCGGAGGGAGACGGCGGATCACACGCACATCTTGTGGGACTGCATCAAACACCCAGAGGAAGCGAGATCAAGAACGATCCCGTCGCGGCTCGAGGAAGCCGCGAAGAGCTACGACCTGGATCAACAGCTCTGGGCCGTCCAGCAGGTCCTCGGGGCGCTCGAAAGGCAGGGACCCAGCGAGCCGGCAACGGCGAGCGGAGACCCGCGCCGAGTAACGGCAACCCCGAAGACGACGTAGGCCCTCGTCGGGGCGCGCGAGCGCCCAACTGCAGGCACAAATAAAGTTTGTTCCAATCCAATCCAATCATATTTTCGCTCCGCAGTTTCTGTTGTAATGTAGCTGTTTTCTTTGTTTTTTTTTTAAAGAAATGTGTTTAATTTTTTTGCGTGTGCGCGCTGATTCACCACGTACACGCGTCAACGTATTCTTCTTACGGCGTCGTTGTTCTCAGGAACAGTGAAAACGAAGCTTTAAATGAGCAGATCGTAGTATTTGAATACTACTTCCGCAGTCAAAGCAAAGCATCGCGAAATGGTCGGGAGCCAAGAATGTAATTGTGCCAAAACAGGCGGCAACGGAGAAAGAAAACAGGCGGGTGTTTGTGCGTGCATTCGGTTGGGCAAAGTGACGCGCCAAGTTCTTCCCGGAGAGTGCTGTCAGCGGGGGACAGCAGAGAGAGAGGAGGTGCCCCGTATCTGGCTGGAATGCTGGCGAGCCGGCTTCCGTCCACGGTGCCGCCCGTTCCCACGGTGAAAACCCCCCCGCCACTCCCAACTTTTGCCCTCCCCTCTCCCATTTAGACTGCCCCGCCGTTTTCGAATGCGTGCAGTACAACGGACGCCAACGGACGATCGTGCCACTCCCCCGCTTATTTGCTTCGGCTTCGCTTTGAACCGCACTCGGTCTCAATTGACCACGAAATTACGTAAATTAAGCAGCTCGATGAACCGTACCGGCAGTCTTCGTGACGCCTGTCGAACAGGATATGATATCATACTCGAGTTCGTAGAAATAAAGCGTCAATTATGCAGGCGGTGAACCCGATGCCCTTTGTTGCTTACTCGACGCCCATATGTACGGAGTTGAGTGCACCACGGTGGCCATGGCCGGAAAGCACGGATCTTCGAGCAGGTCGTTCGCGGTTGCCTCGCGGCGTGGTGCACGTAATTAAGAGAGACGTCGCACACTTCCATGCGCGTTCTCCCTCAGTCGGCTCTCTAGTACGTCGTCCATTCATGGGGTTCTCGTAATTCCAGACTTGGCTTGCTTTTGTTTTAGTCGCACTCGCGTGAATCTCCTCTGTGCTTTTTCGGTGGCGTGTTCTGAAGAGGCTTTGCTGCCCACTCTCTCCCCGCTTTCCTCGATGTCAGCGGCAAGTTGAGCGAGGTGCTTCAGAGTTCGCGTCTGCTGCTTCAAGATTGTCGCTATGTCCTGTGAGGATACACCCCCCACTCAACTGAACTCTTCGTCGAGTCCATCAAGGAAGGAACCACACTCTTGTTTCCTTTCTATTCTGAATCGCAGACAAATCAAATTTTCGTATTTCTCGCCGACCATGACCCTTTTTTTTTTTTAATTGTGCCTGCAGAAAATGCCGCGTGATGCTACGCTGATGTCTAAATGTGCCCAGAGCATAAATTTAACGGAAGAACAAAGGTGCAATTCCAGAAAAAAATAGCGTCGCGAATTTTAGACTACTGCGGCGGGCGTACTAAATTACAATTGACGCAATCACCAAAACATTCATAGATAATGCTTTCGCTTGAGCAAGTGCAGGGAATGAAGGAGAAACGATAGCTGATGCAGTACTGAGCTCATTGTGGAAACTCCAGCTGGTTGTCACGTCGGTGTCGTCGAAATCACGTCCAAGCGCATCGCAAAATGTCATCGGGACGAGTTTCAAGGCGCATCTTAAAGTTGCCACCTTCAGTCTTTGTACATTGTCATTCTCACCAGCTCGGACTGTCATCAACTCGTGCGACAATGAAGTCGCCGACACAATTTAACAACATTTCCACCTTAATTCTTCGAAGTTAAGCAAAGCCTAACTGTATCCTTTTCTCTTTTTTTTTCTTTTTAGTCCATTACATCGCGTTCTGCCGCCGATAATACGGGGCGAGAGAACGGTCGTAGATTGAACTGCGCTGTAAAGGTTACCTTTTTACGCACCGGCTGCCCCCTGTGTGGAGCTTTTAACTACTACTCCTTGCAAGGGCTATCATGAGTAACATGCTCTGCGCAATGCCTTTACCCCTCGTTCTCCCCTCGAGACATCATCTCATGGGCGTGCCCCCCACTTGCCCCGTATCAGCCATCCTCGTTCTTTATGTTTTGGGGGCCGCGGTCAACGTGTTTCCACAAGGCGGTTGCGGTGGTGAGACCCGTTTCTTTCTCACGATGCCTATCTGCCACACGCGGGTGAAAACAGTGCCTCCGGCATTGCAGGTGCGCGCGCCGTCGCAAGCCCGGTGTTTTTTGCTCGCTCCTTATCTCTGCCGAATTTTTTCTTGCTTCACGCTGTTTGGGTCAGAAGCGGCCGCCTGCAGTGCATCTCGCCTACGCGGACACCACAACCGCCGTCTCCGACTCTTTGGCCGCGCGTTGCACTGCGTACGCGCGTTCTTGTCGTGAGAATCGTCCGCAGCCGCGGGCAAACCCGGTTCAGTCGCGCTCCGATTCGGCGCTGCCGGACGAAGGACGCTCGCCTTCCTTTATTATGTTTGCTTCGATTCGTACTTCAGCCGCAACGAACACGCTTGTTTACGACTGACCGTACTTCATTCGCTTCTATACTGGCGTGAACGGGAGAGCACTGTCGTCTATCGAAGCCTTCGAGCGAATCGAAGTCTTTCCTTTTTTTTCTCTCTTTTGCTGATTTTATGGGATATCTGCGGGAGGATAACAACCTCAAGTCGATACTTTACAATGCCAGTAAAACCGAGACCGCGGATGTAGTTGAACTTGCGACTTGCGGGATACAAAAAAAAAAAAACATAAAAAATGCAAATGCGGAAATACGTCTTACCATCGCGTCGTAAACGTAATCTGTGAGGCACACGTTCACACGTGCGGGTTTAACTTTGGAGCTCAACAAAAAATAATAGTGAGAAGAATGCAGAATCATTGATTATTCTACACGACCAGTGTCGTCGTACCTCCATGTCCTTGCAAGCAGGCATTCCCTTTATACAAGTTTTCTTGTTCTTAACTGTCCAGGGCCCGTATTGACAAAATCGTCTTACGCTAATAATTTTCGTAAAAGGACATTTCAGCCAATCATGATGCGGGACATATCATTAGCGGGGCCGGCTGACCAATGGGAAAAAGCGCTTACGAAAGATAGGTTTTGTGAATACGGCCCTTGAATTTTTAAAACACGCCTCTGAATGAAAACACAATTTTACTCCTGAGATTAACTACTGAAATATGTGGATATAAAAAGCAATAAGAGTAACCGACTAGATCCCGTTACAGCCACTCGGCTTTCATTAGGCGGCACGGGTCACGAGCAAGACATCGTACTCAATGTGTTTACTTCAACGGTCCAGTTAAATTATGTGTAGCACATTCTACTTCCAAACTCGTAAAAAAAGGTTAAAAACATATCGTTGTGATTGATCACAACAATACATCGCGCTAAGAAACGATTATGATAGCTTTGCTCTGGGTATAAATGAATATATCAGTGACCTTTGCATATCCTCCGAAGGACACGCGAAACGCTGTCATTTCAACCAAGCTGCAAGTTCTGTGGATTTTCAGAAAGCAGTCGGCAAAAGCGAGATGCCCGTATTCGCAATCGCAAATGATAATAATAATAAAGCCGTTAAATGCCTTGTCCTCTTCCATAAAAACACTTTAGCGCTTTGGTCCCATGAGCCAAATATATATATATATATATATATATATATATATATATATATATATATATATATATATATATATATATATATATATATATATATATATATAGTTTTTAACTGTGATCTAATGTTTTTCTACGCAAAGCACAGGTTCGCACACTGACGCAAGACTGTAGGTTGATTCCACTCGACGTAATAGTGTGGCACGGCTTGTGGCATGAACTCACCGTGTATCCGTAGATTGGCTGCCTATGTAGAGTGCCGCCAACTAGGCATCGTGTTGTCGTGGCGGTAGCCATCGCTGCCGTCATTGCCATCGCCTTTCAGGAGAAGAGGGTTCTGCACAGAACGGGCCAAGTGTAACCACAAAGCGTAAAAAACATTTACGAAAGTTTTTTTACGGTGCACAAGGTGGTCTTCAGTCCCCACAGTATCGCCTGTCCTGACCTTCTAAATGCGTAGACAAAGGCGGCCACAACCCGCAGAAGTACAAGCACTAGAAAGCCAGCTTCCGACTAATGTCGCATTAAAAGTATGGGTCAGATAAATGACGAGAACATACATGTCCAAACACGCTGAATCTTGTGTGAATCTTGTGTCGTTGGCTACGAAACCAAGTAGCGCCAGAGGGGGGCGTTACTTTGGGTGGCATATATGCAGTTGAATAAGCGTGAAAACTGTGACAATAACCGAAGCTTTATGTTTGTGTACGCGATGAAAGAACGTAACTGTCGAGTGCGAACATTGGTACAGATTCCGCAAAAAGGCAGGCTTGCGGGAGGCCGTCAGTGCGGCAACTTCCATGGCGCGTCGCTGCAGGACGACTCCAATCGCGGCGTCGGTTTGCGACGCATCGAATATCTGCATCTCGCGTTTCAGGGGGCTACAATCAATGATCGCATCTCGTTTCGACAGCGGATAGCCAGCCGATAGCAATCGGACTCGACGACAGCGCCTTTTGCATGATATCGCTAAAGCAAAAAAAAAAAAAAGCGATAAGAAACAAGGGATAACGTATACCCACATGAAATTTTCGAATGTATGCTAAGTAGCGTAGGCAAATGGGGAGAGGTGGGCGGGGGGGGGGGGGGAGGAGGAGGGGCGTGACAGGCAGCACAGGGCACGAGACAACACCCCCGCTGCATCCTCTGCCGGAATAGAACGACGGGCAGCAGCAACAACTGACTGTCCCCTCTACACCGATCATACGCAAAACCAGGCATATCCCCAAGCAAGCAATTGCTGCGTTGCGCTACTGATACACGGCGGGGTTGCGTGTGATGCGTTGTACAATTATCGCTATTTTTATCCAATACAATCTCATGCAATGTTTACGCACTATTGCTACATTGTTCAAAAGCTATGGCGAAATGCAAATACCACTTTATGCGCGCGCACTTTGTGAGACATCGACGTGAGGGAGAACAAAGGCGACGTATAAAATGCTTGTCGAGGGCAGAACGGTTAGGAGAGTTGTGTTGCACAGTGAGAAATGCGACACAAGGTCGGCTCGACAAGGCGCCTGTCCTCCAGTTTCCTAATACCGATATTCGCCGACTTCACATATATCGGCTCAGCAGGGACATCTTTTGCACAAGTATACCATGCTGGGATGGTAGGCGGTGTCCAGTGCTGCATAGGCGCGAACAGACACGCATGCAGAAAGGAAAGAGAAGAGCAGCGCGATTGCGTTGGCCTCGAACAAGGAAACGCCTCTTTCGAATCGGCCCATCGGTACTTGAACAGCGCAGCAGGCTGGCCGTGAAGTGGCCTAAAATTGGATCCCCTGGATCAGCTGGCCACGATGAAGAAAACAGGGCTTCGGGGCTCTAGCAGCGCCGGTCTAAGTCAAGGAAGTGGCGAGCGTCTACACGGAAACGAAACCACTGTCGAAATGCCGCGCTGCTTCAAGTGCAGCACGGCTGGTTGTTCTTGAGCCAGTGTCCTTTTAAAATGTCATCCTTTCACACTTATCCTGTATTATATGCGTGAATAGAAGTACACGAGCCACGGACACAACGGCAAACCTAAATTATAGGAGCGCACGTTGCTCCTGTAAAATTCAGGGCAAATAAACTTCAATACAACCTAATTTCGCGGCTGTTTAGGCAACCAAGCTGAGAACAAGACGGTCACGTGTTCTATCACGCAATTTCAAAAGCAGCTGATTCCTGATGCGATGGTGCATAGAATAATAAGGAATCTACTGTCATCAGCCTCTTTTGTTCTTATGTATGTACTACATATCTCTAAGAGAAAAACAAGAAAAAATTAGAGGGGGGGGGGGGGGTCCCAGAGTCCCCCTGCAAATGCGATTGGAAAAAGAACCACACAAGATAGGGTTTCCAGCGTGATTACTCGTCGGTATCCTGCAGTGTCGAACTCTTTTGATTGACAACCGAAATTTAACGTATGTCTTTATTCCCTACCTGTCGTTTACTGTAACGCTGAAACACAACATCAACAGACGCAAAGCGTACACTCGATACACAGGGTGGGCGTGCCTAAAAAAGGCCATCCTAAACTCGCCAACGAGCTACTTTTAGCAGCGCAGACCCACCTGCGGGCCAGAGTCGGTGTCGTCCACACGTTGGCAGTATAGTAGGTCGATGTGCACGCAAGGGCCTCACTCGCTCGAATGCAGGTCGTCCGGCCGGCTCCGGCCGTCGATCGGAAGATGACCAGCGACGAGGAGCCAAACTTCAATGAACAAGAACGGGCGCGCTCTCCAGCGGCAAGGAGGTCGCGAGACGGCGCCGACGCGTGTACTGCCCAGAAGCAGCGCTCTCCTACAACGCAGGAACGGGCAACCGGATGGGGACACGGACTCACGGAGACTGCTGCTGCTGCGTGCACGTTTCTTCCGTGGCCGAGGCCTCGTGTTCCAACGTGCTTCGGACCTCCACGGACCTGTCCGCGCATGCCGCGGGAGAGGAGGCCAGGGCTCTTTCTTTGCCTGCCGCCGAATCACGCGGATGCCTTCCTTTTCGCACGCCGCTCTCTTTTTCCCAGAGGGGGGTCTCTCTCCTCGTGATCTCTATTCCGCTTTTTTCGACCAGGCTTCCCCCCTCGTGGGGGAGTTTTGGGGGGGGGGGGGGGTTGTACGCGTACGCGCGGGGGGTCGTTCCGTCCGTCTTCCGAGAGCTCGCTCGGCAGGGCCAGCGAGGAATGCGTCGAGTGCCACTATGTTCAACCGCGGCGTATGGAGAGGAAGAGCGTGAGGGAGACCGCACAAGTTCAGCGCACCACGGCCCCCGCCGGCAGCACGCCGCGGGGGGAAGAGCGAAAGTCCCCAAACAAACCAGCAAACTTCAGGCCAGCTTCTCGGAGGGAGAGCCGCCAGGCCGCGCAGCTTCAGCTGACGCCGCGTTGGTTCTGGTGTGCGGTGCTCATTGACGGCGGCGAGACTGGCACGCCCGGAATCTTCGGGCCTGACGTTCGGCTCGAAGGCGTGTCTTTCCCAACTACGGGGTCAGCAGGCTGTCTCGGCGGCTCGCCCGCAAAGGGCACTCTTTTCATGGTCGACCATTTTACAACACTGGATACCACGGAACTATGAGCGGCTTCTCAAATAGCGGCCTCGGGTTTTCTTGCCCAGAGAGAAATGCGCTCTCTCGCTCTCTGATCGCTCTCCTTCCGGAAGCAGCGGTATTTATTTGTCTAGCCCTTCATCCCTCTTGAAGCATTCTATCGAGATATGCACCCTCTCCCCTTTCTCGGACGGAGAACGGAATGTGGTCGCTTGAATACGGACCGGCCAGGAGTGCCTATTTTCCGCACGCATTCTCGCGTTCAAAGGCTGATGAAAAGACCGACTTCTACACCATTCCTCGATAGATGAAGGCGTTGCGTCGAAATTCTCAAGGTCGGCTCCCGGAACGCCGTCGTCCTTTCCATCGCTGGAACGATCGTAGCTCTCTTTCTCACTCACGCAAACAGGCTCCCGCATAAGTGTTTCCGCAAGTGGCAACATGCACCCGCACGTCTGCAACAGTGAAGTAGCTAGGATAGCAGACTGGGCAAGTTGGTTGAAATGCGTGGTACTTGAACAACAGCGCAAAAGACAGGACCAAGGAAAAAAAAAAGGCACATACGTAGTCCTGTCTTTTGCGCTGTTGTACAAATACCATGCAACAGTGATTGCGCGCGGATAAAACTCGCCATTGGCAATATGACTTCTTCACCACCCGAATACCGGTGACCAATCTGATTGTTCACACGGTTCACTCCCTCGTGCCACCTTGATTTATAAGAAATTCCACCTTGACTGACAGCTGACTGGACATTCATATACAGCCTTGTTTAATTAGAAACGTGGCAGCAATGGCGAAACACAGAGTCGAATACAGAGGGCGATACGTCATAACTCCTACGCCGGGTTAGGAAATCGCACTAGCCTCGAGAGGTTCACAAACATGATCCTCAGAGGCAAAACAGCGCTTAGCTGTAAAACGATACGTTGCAAAGGTACAGCCTGGAATTGCCTATTCACTCACACATCTTCATAAAGCAGTTCCAGACAGCGCGTAATATCAACAAACGCAGGAAGGAGCACGCGCAAGCATTTGACGGGACAAGAGCGATTGATTATTGAATGTTATGAATGTTAGTCATGTCGTGCAGGAGACTGAAGACGTTGTGAAAAGACAGCCGAGGTGACGGTGGCCATAAAGCGATGCACATAAAGGGCTTGTATCGAAACGGGCATAATTCATAGGTTAGCGGCAACAGGTCTTCAAGGTGCAATCACGCTGGTATGGCACGCGTGTTGACGTCACGTCTCACCAAGGTTACGTCATTCTGGCCCACATCGAGACGCGCGCGTTGTATTGACGACCTTCATTTAAACAAGGTCGCGAGGTCGTGGTCCGAAACGCGAGAAGTTAATCACTGACAGTGATTGGTAACTTAATTGAGCTTCGGCATCTGTATCGTTTTAATCGTTCCTAGGCTACTCGTCATCCTTTGTAATGAAGCCAAAGTTACCTCTTGCTGTGGCGAGCATAGGCGTGCGCAGGGTTCCCCATTAATAGTAGTTTCATCGCAGCCCCCCCCCCCTCCCCATTAGGCGATTAGGAGTGCGTACGCCTATGGTGACGAGTAAACAGTCAGAATATGAAAGGAAATAACAACTCTCTATTTTATAAAACGTTATCAGCCATAGACATCAAGATTCTGCATTGCCTGGAAAAGGCAATGCGGAATCTTGAAAAACAACTAATAAGCTGCTCAGTTATGCACTTAAAAGCAGCGACAACTGAATACGCATAAACGTCACTTGAGATAAAATGGTGTTGATCTTGGCTAAACCCCCACAAGAAATTTCACCTAAATGCTGCGAAATAAAGGAATATGCAAACTTGCTCAATTTAGCGGCCTTCTCGTTATGTAATCGGGATCACCCGGGCAAGTTGTCCCAAAAGGAAATGTGTCATTTTTACGAAGGGCCGTCTAGAAGAAATACTGCGAGAGGGTAGTCGGGGTGTAGTCAGGGGACAGGCAAGCCTGAGCATGCTCGTCGGCCACCACAGAGCAGAGAGCGGCGGAGTGACCTCAGCCTCTGCTCCCGGTTCCCAGCCTCGTAGGCACGCACCTGGAGACAGGCCGCTCTTGACGCCGCCAATCCTTTTTTGTCGCGAGCACAAAAGAACAGCTCCTCCTCCAACGCGATCCGAGATAGGGAAGGGAGCAACACAAAAGGCGGCATATAGCGGTGCCGTGCACGCCATGCCTATGTGCGTTTACACACGCATAAACCTCGTGAGATGGGTCGTTTACCCACCTTCGAACCCCACATGCGAAGAGCACAATGAGGGTTTCTGTCATCGCAAAAGGGCACAACTTCTTTTTATTCTCTATTTGCCTTATTGTTGACTATTTTTAAGCTACTGTTGTTGCCGAACGTTTCACCCTGGTTTAGAGATCGAGGGATAATCTCCAATGCTCTAACTATTCACCTCCGCTACCCGCCGCGGTCGTCTACAGGTTATGGTGCTCGACTGCTGAGCCAAAGGTCGCGATATCGAATCCTGGCCGCATTTCGATGGAGGGGAAATGCTAGCGGTCCCGTGTACTTAGATTTAGATGCACGTTAAAGAACCTCAGGTGGTCTAAATTTCCGGAGCCCTCCACTCATAAACATATCGTGGTTTTGGGACGTAAAACGCCGACAGTTATTATTATTATTCATCTCCACCGACGCGATGCGCAACAAACGGCGGAGCCACCCAACTCACCGATCAAGCGAGCTTCTTTTCTCGGAAGAGGAACACGCCGAGCAGCCCTGCCGGCACGACGAGTATGACGAGCGCCGTGGACAGCAGCACCCACACGAAGAAAACCACGCTGAATCGCTTGGCCGCCGCGCGACGGCTCAGTTGCTGCTCGCTCAAATGCATGCTCACCGCAGCGATACGATATGGCGTCCCGGCTGTAGTCTGTTCTGAAAACCTGATAACGATAATCATAGGCGTGCGCAAGGGGGGGGGGGTGCAAATGGAGGGCAATGGGGGTTGGGGGGGTTGCCTCTTTTTCATACATTGTGAAGCATGTTGTCTTTTGGACTCGACCAGGAGGGGGAGGGGGCGCTGCGATGAACCTTCGCCTAGAGTTACTGTATATGCTACCTATATACTCCTAAAGTTACCACATACAGTAACTCTACCTTTGCCCTCCCTGCCTCTCTAATGGTTAACCCCGCTCACGCCTACGACGATAATTAAGCCGATACGTCAGGGAGTCGCGCCTATTCTGTGTGAAATATGCGCTCCGCAATGACCTTGCCGTCCAGGGGCGTAGCCAGAAAATTTTTTCGGGGGGGGGGGGGGTTCAACCATACTTTATGTATGTTCGTGCGTGCGTTTGTATGTGTGCGTGCCTATATACGCAAGCAAAACTGAAAAATTTCGGGGGGGGGGGGGTTTGAACCCCCCCCTTGGCTACGCCCCTGTTGCCGTCGTCTTGTTGCTGTCCTCTAAGCATGGCTCATACCCGATGCAGGGGATTGGCCGAGTAGTGGGTGAATTCTTCCATTATTTTTCTGTAATGCGTCATCCCCATGGAAGCTACAGTTAATATATCGATTTGAAGTGCCAATTATCGTCTTATAGCGGACATGTAGCTTTAGTGCCAGTTCCATCTTACTTTAGCGCCTATTCAGCGTTATCCGTTGCACTTGTTAATTATATGAGCAAACTTTGTTGCAAAATTTTACTAATCTGATAAGGTGACGGCAACAAAAAATTCGGCAGATCCCACGTACCATGGGAGTCGATGTTATGCGAAGCATGCGGCGGGAAGGTGACTGTGGCGTAATTTTTTTTTTACTGAGCGAAACGTCACAAAATGACGCTAAAGATTTGTATAAATTTTATACGCACACATATATGTTGAAGAGCCGCATATGTGTTATATAACCAGTTGTTTACAGTTGGGTATACAACGCTGCCAACGGCAACGTGGGTATTACCAGCACCGGAAGCGGTAAGCTGATATGCAGTGCTTATAATTGTTTCTTATGATGGAGAACGCACACACGTTTCCAGAACCCGTGTACGTGTGTGGAAGAAGTGCTCGACAGTTCTTGAGCAAGGTCATCATCCCCGTGATCAGGGAGCACCAGCAGCTCTTCGTGACCTGTTATCGGATCAGGTCGTGATCGCGGTGACGAGGGGTTCATGTGTAAGTGAAGTATGGAGTATAGTGCAGCTGTTGGAAATCAAGCATGGCCTCGGTCATTTCGTCGACAAATTGTCTGTCCATATAGAGCAGGCCACATGTCGGAATCTGAAGTCACACTTCGCGTTGGTGATGTATAGAGGACATCGAGGCTGGTATACGCCTGGATAGTGCTACGTAAACAAACATCAGTGGATGGCGCTTGTCGTATTCGTAGACTACCTGGGCGTATGTGGCCTACGTAGCCTATAGTCTACAAAGCGGCTGTCAATCAATCTGGCATCATCCTCGGTCAGCATGAGGCCATCGCACAGCCTCGTAAGAAATGAAGGGGACACTGCGTTGTCCTGCGGACGAAGTGCATTTTACGGTGTGATGATGTGTATACGTAACTTTCGTTAATGTACTCATCCGGGGTCGAGCATTGCTTCATTATAGCTTGCTGGATCATAGGAATACAAATCTAGCGTTTATTAAACTGCTATAAAAGCGGAGCCAACACTATAACCACAGACGTTAATCTGATATGACGCCTGTATCGAGTATCATGTAGTGTTTATTGCTTTCTTGTAAAATTAGATAGCAAGCACCACAACCACAATTGATGTTGCACCGACATTACGCCTGCATAGGCTGTTTTTCCAAACCCGTTTATAGACCTGGCGTGGCTCTGTGGTAGAATGCCTGATTGCCATGCTCAATGCTTGGGTTCGATTCCTGCTGGGATCCTAATTTTCATTCTTTCCATTGGTTGCGTCAATGCTGCCGATGTATGTTTTTTTTTTCTTAACGCCCTCGCATTTAATGTCTGTTCTCGCCGTTCCTGGTAGATATAAACTGTCAATCACCTCTGGCGCATACCCTGAGCCACACGTGTCTGGAGGAAAGGGTTTGACGACGTACGCGACAGGATTTTCACATTATTCATGTCATGACCCGACAGTCATATTCGTCGAATCCTCTTACCCTCCCATGCCAATTTTGGTCTACAGAAATTGAAGGGGGCGACCATGAGAGCTCCCCGATGTAGGCGGCTAGATAGATAGATAGATAGATAGATAGATACGTAGATAGAAACGGTCAAAGTGCCAGAGGTTCGCTAAGAAATGCTTCGCATTTAATAACCAGAAAAGAACTGCGATACGTGCATGCGTGTGGCTTGCGCTATTTTGTGTGTGGCCCCGCCACGGTGGTCTAGTGGTTATGGCGCTCGACTGCTGACCCGAAGGTCGCGGGATCGAATCCCGGCCGCGGCGGCTGCATTTTCGATGGAGGCGCAAATGTTTGAGGCCCGTGTACTTAGATTTAGGTGCACGTTAAAGAACCCCAGGTGGTCGAAATTTCCGTAGCCCTCCACTACGGCGTCTCTCATAATCATATCGTGGTTTTGGGACGTTAAACTCCAGATATTATTATTTTGTGTGTGCTGTTAGTTTTATTTGCGTTATCTTTGTTATCCTCATGCTACCTTCTTTCTTGAATAGTGCTTGAGACATTGTTCACTATATGCATTGAGAATAAAATATAATTGATTATGGGACATACCCATGCACTGCAGATCGCGGGGGTTCAGACTGCCTCGAAAATTTTAGTTTGTATGTGTATATACAGGGTGTTTCAAGAAATGTGTGCAAAATCCTAAAAAATCAGGGAAAGGTGATATTTGTTCGATGCATTTACAATTGCTTCTTCTGTAGCCATCGATCAGATGACATCATTTGGGGCAGTAATTAAAACGTTTAATTGACTTTCTCATTAGTGGAGTTAGGCGGTTATGTCAAAAGGGAGAATAGGAGTCCTTCATGCGAAGAACCCGTTACAGCTTTGAGGTTTCAAAAAAGCGGCCTCTAGTAATAATTGCGAAGTAATGAAATTCACCCAAAGTCAGGGGCGAAACCAAAATGCGGAAGAGCGCTACTGCCATATTTTTCTGAGACGTCCAGAATGAGTGAGCATCCTACACCTCTGCAATCGATTGTCTTGAACAGTGACGTCATCCTGACCGTCTGCTTGTTGCGCTCATCGGCGCTAAAGTTTCGGTTTCGCCGTTGAATTTGGTTGAATTTCATTACGTCGCAATAATTACTAGAGGCCTATACCTCAAAGTTGAGATGGGTTATTCGAATGAAGAACTTCGATCAATTCTCCCATTGCACATCACCGTCTAACTCAACTGATTAAAAAGTTAATTAAGTTACTTTCTTAATTACTGTCTCAAATGATGTCTTTAATCATGTTAAGATGCCTGCCGCTACAGAAAAAGCATTTGTGAAGGCAGCGAGCAATTTTCCCGAGTTTTGAAGGTTTTGGGCACATTTCTTGAAACGCTCGGTATATGCGCACAAACTTACATAAAGCATGGTCGTACCCCCCCCCCCCCCCCACACACACACACAAAGAAAATTGGCTACGCCCCTGCATGATAACGATCGTTAATATGCACACACAAATAACCATGAAATGAGCTTGAATCAGACTTCACCTCTAGATAAGTAACTCATTTACAAGACGTATATTAACCAACAAGACTTGCGGTTGTTTCAAAATTATGAAATATAAGTATTTAACCATTCTTATTTAAGAATTTATTATTTAACATCTTTATGGTTTTATATTATTTTTAGGTTTTACTATTTTCTGATAATGAGGCACACAATATAGTGGCTCCAGATTAACCTTGAAAAACACGCTAACGAGTCCAAAAACATGTGTAGATTACTTGTATACTCGGCGCCTTTGCTGTGTTCCCTCCTTTGCCCTCGTTCCATTTGCGCTGTGCAGTCGTGTTGAAACTGAATCACCGATTCGCCCAAGCTACCACTTTATCAGATCACTTCTTGCCATTCTTTACTCCTTGCTGATGGCAGATAGCGCTGATAGGAATTTAAACGCTCTTTCTAGTTAATAAAGAGATGTATTAAGTTTAATTTCAGTGGGATGTCAATCAATGCTTCTCTTACACATTTACACAGCAGTGTTGGTATACACAACACCGGTCTTACGGCGCACATCTAATACACAAATAGACACAAAATAATCTGGCTTAATGCCGCAAAAAGACAAAAAAAAAGTGATCAAGGCTTGGAATTTAGCGCTCGTCTTCACCGTCACCAAGGTCCTTTGTTCTCATAGTACACGTGGAATCTGCGAGAGTTTTCCCTCCCTTTTCTTCAGAACAGGATGTCGAACCATTCCCATTGCAATAAACACGATCAGTCAATGCATTATTACGGTTTGCTAGTTTGATCACTTTGGGCAAGAACCGCGACTTCAGGAAATAAAGGTGCCACTGGTTCAACCAGATTTAAAATATGAATGAACAAATCAACGCATACTCCTTTTTTTTTTTTTTTTCAAGAGGCGTTGAACAAAACAACCCGGCGTCCATGGTGTTTGCAGGGGCGTAGCCAGAGAATTATTTGGGGAGGGGGGGGGGGGGTATATAGTATATATACATACAAAATGTAAAAAAATAGGGGAGGGGAATTGAATCCCCCGAAGCCGAAACAACCTCTGGCTGTGTCAATGTTTGTTTGAATGGCCACTGAAATGGTTTCTCGAAATTTTGTAAACGAGCCAAAGTAATTCATTCACATCATACTTTAAGCGAAGCACCTTGTACGAAGTGAGCTACAGGTGATAAAAGGTTACCCTCCCGCCAAACCATGCTTCTCCTTCCCAATATCTTCACCGAATGGTCGGAGCTATGCACCGCCTACTGCGATTATCATCTGGCTCTTGGAAGATCGCGGAGGCCGCGCTCGATTTCTTTTCTTTCTTTCTTTCGTTTTTTTTTGTAGTGGAAAGGCACGATATATAGGCATAAAAGATGAAAGGCCTGATGTTAAAAAAACAGTGAAACGTTGCAGAAGATCCCTGAGCATGTTCTTATGGGAAGATAGCACGAATGCGTTTGGTTGGCTAGGTGTTGCCGAGTTGTGTTGAAGGCCGACTGATACAGCGGGAAAGTTCCTTTGTAGATGCTATGTCTGTGGACACGTCTTGCAGACCTTGGCGGGTTTACGAGTGCGCCGACTATTCCTAGGCCCTTTCATTCTTCCTTTCGAATCGAGATTTCCCCCACGACTGCGGCGATTGCCCTCTTCTACGCCGCGGATGCAAGTGGTTGCTGCGGAATAGTGAAGTGCGGGCCGGGTGTTGATGCGACGACGCTAGCTGCATGGGCGTCAGTTCCGGTGCAAGAGGTCACATGTTCTAAGGACACGGCTTTTGCGGAGGCCAGCTGGATGCCCGCCATAGGCTTCTCCACTTAGAGGGGGAGGTGGGCACGTTTCACCCCTCCACCCCCCCAATTGTACGAGTCCGACAGAAAGAAACGAAACTTCGCAATGGATGCAAAAATTGAATGAAGCAATAATGACGTGCTGCTCACAATGACCAGCTTTTGGTCCCTGGTTGCACAAGGTAAAAGTGGGAAGTAAACCGTTCTTGGAATGCGATATCAAGGCCCTCAGCCGCTATTATTGTTAAACGCCTATATGGCCATAACCGTACACATTCCCTGACACTAAAATTGAAACCTCAGGATGTTTGTGTTGTTTGATTGTCCTGTATGCGGGGCACTTCTGACCGATTATTAGTGCCGGATATTAGCTTTAAGATATTTTAATTTGGTTTTAAAGTAATTCCCCCCCCCCTTATCACCGCCTAGTCATTGTGGTTCAAATCTATTAACTCCTCTTTCTTCCATTCTTTTACTTCCCTTCGCCCTTCCTGAATGCGCTGAGCCAAGTTTCCTTTTGGTATTTTGTCCGTTACCTTCTTTTGTCCTGCATGCATCAAGCGAACCAAGTTAACCTGTTGCGTTGTCTTTGTATTTTACAACACTTCCTGTATACAGTGCTTCGTCAGATCGTAATATAACAGCTGCACATACTCATAGGCGTGCGCACAGGGGGGCAGGGGGGGGGGGCGGCCGCCCCCCTAATCATCTAGGAGGGGGGGGGGGCGCAAAATCTGCCCCGTACATTGACCCTTCTAGTCACCTAAGAGGGGGGGAGGGAGCGCAAAATCTGCCCCATACATGGACTTAGTAGGGTGGGGGGGCGCTGCGATGCTTCGCCTAGAGTTACTGTAGCATATACAGTAACTCTACCTTCGCCCCCCCTAATGAGGAACCCTGCGCACGCCTGTGCAATACTCGTATGTATCAAGGCGTGTACCAACTAGCCCAGGAAACTGTATGAACTAACCCACCAGCGGATTCTTCTAGACCATAATAGAAGCACGCGGAGTCTGCTTTCACATACACGATGCGAAACATACGTCGTACATACATGAAACCGAAAGTGTGCGACTAGCAGCGCCTCAGGAACGGAGCGTCGGCGGCTTACATGAATCCTGTTTTGGGGGGTGTGAGGCAACTGACTCGCGGTAGCCCTGGTTGTAAATTGCTGTTTTGCCTGTGATGTGAATGAACTTCAGCGTGAAAACTGTTGTTATTGTGTTGATACTAAGTGGACTCAACTCGACCCTGACTAGAATTGCTGCTTCGAAACCTGACATGTGACTGTCAACTTTATTTTTAGGCAAGTACGCACAACTTCAAGACCTGTTGCGCTATGGCTTCGCGCATATTCGGCATGCGTCGGGAATCAAAATATAAGGCTGCGGGATTCGTGGTGACAACTCAAACCATTTTACATCACATGAACCTATCGTGACTGGGCACACAAGAGTAATCATATAGTGCATCTGTAGCCCACAGGATAGATCTATTCAATCTGCGTGATATCAACCGGTTTGTCAAGGATGATCGCCATGCGGCACTACGTACAAAACAGCACATTCGTTTTGATCGTTCGCAGAGCTTTGTTGTATTATCGGTGATTGTTCACGCTGTTATCGACGTTGAAAAGTTTTGTTGCCATGCAAGGCCTTGGCAAAGGTTTGTAAGCGGGCTTACGATGCGTGCGGACTGGTGCTTTGGTGCCCGGCACGATAAACTTGTTGCTTAATCTGATTTATCACGGCTAGCACGCAGCTACGGTTCTCTCGTTTGGCTGCCTGATAACATAGTGGGCGATATAGACGAAAAGTTTAAAAATGTCTGTTCCTCTTTAGATACTGATGTCTCACAGTGCAGTTTAGATCTCGATGAGCCCGATCTGGATCAGATTTCTCGGCCGTGATCAGCCCTCTTTCCGCAGCTCTCGCAAATGAGGCAATCGCGGTCAAGAAATTCGATCCCGATCAGGTCCGATTGCGATCAAAAGTGATCACGTGACACTCATGACCGGTATTAAAAACCTTGACGTCATGCGGCATCCAAATAAAATAAATGCATATAGTGCAGTATTTCGGTTCCTACAGTATCCTTGCTAACTTTATGCGCATGGCCTGCCACAAGTTAATTATTTTTACTATTCTCTGCACTACAGCGATTTCGTGCGAGTGTTCCGCAGGGAAGTGCAGAGTGCAGTTTCTCTCAAAAAGCGATATTGTCAACGATCGGCTAATTAACCCAGCACTGCTCAACTGCGAATCATTCGGCACCGAAACCAGCTTCACAGGAATTCACATGTTTCAGCATCCAGCGCACAACACAACACAAGCACAAAGTGCAATACGACAGAGATAGGTGCTAACTTCCAACATATTTTGAAAAGCATCACACTCGGCCTGCGCAGCTGCATTTGTAACATTTGACACCACACACACACACGATGAACAGTGCAATATAAGAACGAGTAACATCTTTTTGAGATTAAGAAATAGTTTTATTGCCTTCTCCGCCGAGTCATTCACTGCTTGTGGTTTAGAAAATTTTATTTCTTCTTCTGTTAAATCAACTGGTGGTGCACTCATGCATGTGTACTCCAATTTAGTAACGTAGATACACATGGAAGTTCCAATTTACCCTTAGCTCAATTTCCTATGTTTTCTTACTTGCCAGCACAGCACAGATGTGGTGAGTACAATTTGTGCATGTAAATGTGTGCCTCATGACCAAAGGGATTAATGGGAAATGTTGCACGTTTTTACTTTTGTGAAAGGCAGTTTGTTTGGTATCATTCGTTGCTGTCCTCAGCATGTCTTGCAATGCCACCCATGATTTTTAAAACTAAAGGCATCATCATTCGTTAGTAGTAGCATCTGCTCATAGACATAGCCTGTTCCAAAGAGTGGTGTAAGTTTCTGAAGAACGTTAGTCATGCTTCTGTATTTGTCATTATCTAGGTACAGTCGAACCTGTATATATCAAACCCGTGAGAAAATGGGAATTAGTTGAATATAATGGATAATTCGATATACACCTTTTAATGAAATTATTGTATTTTCGATGCGAATTTCATTGCGCGAGTTGCCTTCATGGCAATACGCGGGTTTTCTTGCTTTAATTTTGTATTTTCCGTGCTTTCTATAGTCAGACACAACTTTAGAAGGCAGGAGAGGCCCCGCCCAGACGACCGAAGCGCGGCAGCCGATCGGCTCCGCGACTAAAGAAATAGTCCTGCTTATGTACGTGCCGATGTTCTCCGAAGGCGGAGCCACCGGCTGTCCCACTCATGACGTCAGTCCCGAGTGGGCGCCCATTGTTGCAGGCTTGTGTTCATCCGCCTTTGAGGAGGAGATGCCGCTGCCTTCTAAAGTTGTATCCGACTATAGTTATGCTTCTTGGGATGCTGTATGCAGTGGCGACGTGAGGCTTCTCTCCCCGCGTTCGACTGTACTTATTATCACTAGCTTCGAGGAGAACAGCAGGTTCTTCTATTTTACAGCGTACATCGCATTAACAAAACGAGCGGATAAGCGAACAGCAACCCCGCACAACGGGCCAACGGCACAACGGCGAGGAATCATAGGGAATAACCATAATGGCAAATACTAGTTTCTGTTCACTGCGTGGTGCCCTCCTAATTACACCGCTAACTCTCCCAAATGAATGAGGGAAAGCCAACCTCTTTGGACGTTTCACGCTGCCTGATGTTCGATATATCAAGTGTTCTGGCTCTTTTTGTTCAATGTAGATGTAAATTTTCCTATGCATTGATGGTAAAGCATTGCCATGTTCAAAAATACTTCGACGTGAAGGATAATTCAATTTACCCGAGTTCGATATAGTCTGGTTCGACGTAAACACACAACAACATAAAACATATGGCGGAGCTGCTTCCTGTATTCATTTTTTAGTTTTTTATGAATACGGCATGTTTATGCCTCCCTAATTGCTCTGTATTCGCAGTCTTCCCACTTTACTGAGAAAGTGTCATAAAACGTGGTTGCTTTGTTTCTTTTAAAGGAGTACTGACATGAATTTAAAAATTTTTCAGGTTGTTGCTCTAAATGAAAGCACGGGTGTCGAGAACCCTAAAAAAAAAGTGTCGTGGTGCCTGGGGATGCATTGCATATATTTTTAATACCGCTTCTTTCAACCAGCGGTTTCGGTTTCGAGAGGGCGGCTTCATAGTGATGTGTCAAGTCTGCCCGTGACGTCACGGGCAGACTGCAACCCACGAAATATGCACCTGCTGTCCTTTGCTGTCAGTCGAACGTGGTTCATGATGAGTGAACTGTCGTCCAGTGCCTCCGACAGCGATTTCTGGGATTTAGGCTGCATGCAGAAGCCAGACTTCGCAAACCAAGTGAGCTGACTTGAAACGTCATAGGGCTCTCCATGCGGTGAAGCTGCCTTGCAGATGCTGGGAGATGAAAACTTTAAAAATGAAACTGAAATATTTATACGTGTGTCCCGGATGCGGTGTGGGGAGAGCGTTAACACTACATGCCAAGGAAACCAAAAACGTCCGTTTTGCTGCCCTTCAAAATCGTGTCAGTACTCCTTTAATGACATGCACTTCTTCTTATAGGTTGACAGTTTATTCTGAAGACTTACTAATGTGCTCGAATGCTCATCTTCTAATTGAAAACACCCAGCTCACAAAATTTTGAAAGAGGTATCATTCCTATCTCAGTTTTTCAGTCATGTTAGCAAGATTGATTTTTTTGGACATATTTTAAGTTTTGTGTAATAGGAACTTACTTGAACACAAATTTAAATTCCTTTTAATGTCTCTTGAGTTAGTGGAGTCTACCATGTTATTCATCTTTTCATAGTAGGGAAATGGAGGCAGCGCCCAAGAGATGGTTACTTATGAGAAGCTAACATCTGATTGAGCATGTGAATAAGTTGATGGTATAGAAACACTGGCAAATTCCCTTGATGTATCAACTGCATGTCAACATACTTAAAAAACTCATTTCACATCAATACTGCCTACACATACAGACATCTCCAACAAACCTGCAGCAGACTGGATGTAGTTTCCTCTTTTTGGTCTTTACCATTAGGAGTGTATCAATTCATGTGCCAACACTGAATCATGCAATCTTGCTTGATTTTTTTCCAGAGGTGGCTTGATGGGTCCAATTGTGTCATCATGGATGCCGTAGTAGCGGTAGCCATCAGTGTGCTAGCTGTGGTGTTTGTGAGCTCCCTGGTTGCCCTGATCGTGGTGTGCCGGCATCGATATTGCTCTAACAAAGACCACCTCAGCCGTCAGCTACAGGACTCTCGGTGAGTCATTAGGCCTTACTATGTCCACTCACTGCTACTATAGCATTAATTTTCTAAACTACAGTCTGCACCCTGCATACAGTCCACAGGTGCCATTGGACTTAAACTTCAGTAAACTCTCAGTAAGCAGAAATCTCTTAAAGGACCCCTGACAGCAAAATTTTTGTTTTTTACTTTTTCACTGTAATTTGTAGCTTTCTGTCTGATAATCTCGAAATTGAATCGTAAGTGCTCTAACATATCGTATAATTAATGCTAGTGCCGTTAATTGCGACCAATTTTGCGTCACTTTGAAACGCCTGCCTAAAACCATAAGAAACTAGCGCCCCACGGTGGGGGAGCGCCTAAGATCACTTGCACTCAAGCTTTGGTTTTGTTGAAAGCGCAGTTTTCAAATCGGGGTCTCGCGCGCGGTAAAGAATGAAAGGATGTGGGTATGTTAAGCCTGCTAAGCGCGCGTCCCTTCAGGAAAAAGAAAAAGCATTACTGGCGTAAGCAGCCTTGGCGTAAGCAGCCTGAACTACCTTGACAGCAGCCCAACAACAAAGCGAGACAGGTGAGGAACAACAGCCCTCGCTGGGCGCTAGTCGTGGTATTGTGTGCGCCGCGCAAATCTTCTGTGACGTCGAAAATACTTGATTTACTCGTAGAATGTCACGCTTAGCCCCTATCTATGTCATACCAGTGCTGCCAGGTGCTGCCAACTCAGAGGAGCACTCACACTTACTTTAAAACCAAATTAAAATAACTTAAAAGCAACGTCCGTCGCTAATAATCGGTCAGAAGCGTCCACGTATACAGGAAAATCAAACAACACAAACATCTCGAGGTTTCAGTTTTGGTGTCAGAGTCCCTTTAAATGGAACTGCTGTTTAAATGGAACAATTGCTTCTAATAGGATTGCTTTCGTACTTGAATTCTGCACCCCTGTTCCTCTCTCAGTAAATGGAGCTCCTGTTAACCGGAGCCTACTTTCCTGGTCCCTTCAGGTTCTGTCTAACTAAAGTCTACTGTGCTTTTTAGAGTTTACACCCACTGTGTGGTGATCAGGAACAAACCTGATACACAGTAGACAGGAAAAGACATTATTGTCAATCAGTAAAAGTAATTGCCCTTTATAGGACTGAGTACTATAATAGTTCCTAAAAGCTATCAAAATCACTCTCATCCGGACTACCTGAGCAAAATAAGTCGAGCATGTTGAGTTCGACGAATGTCTTTAACGTCTTCATCAGCACTACAATCTTGAGCATTGGTTTCATTAGAAGCAAGTCTTCACAGCAGAAATTTGCATGCAGACCTCGACGACTACAGTCCTCATAGCTCACTCGTCACTTTAGGAAGTGAAGCTATAAATATTAATAGAAATAACGGATTTACTTGTGTTATTGTCATAAGTCCTTGAAAGTAGCACTGTATGTACTTCATAATGCAGGCCTGATGTGCACCTGATCCACAGTCAAAATGAGGCAGCTGATATGGAGCTCGATGATGTCCGCTTGCACCCAGACATTGAGAAGATTCTGGCAGATGAGCAGTGGGTAGACGATGCCACGTGAGTATCTGCATTTTGCTGCAGTCATGCCTGTTTTCATTTGAAACCATTGATAACATGCAGAAAAATGATTGTGTCAACATTCTGATCCAGTGGGCAATGCATACAGTGCTTAAATGCTCTTTTACAATTATAACTCCATCAAGTCAACATCAGCATTTTATGAATGTTAGTATTCTGCAGTGAATTTGTGGTACATTAAAAATCTTGCTATTTGGTTTTGGTTATTCATTTTTCCCGGAAATTATTCTTCGCTCTCATGGACTTCTGCAACACTTCTTTGCTAGTTGTCATTGTTTTTTTTTTTCTGTACCTATCAAGGCTCGCAGAGCATGTGGCACATTCTAGTTGCTGTTCAGGTAATTGTCAATTTGTTTATCTTTCATCGACATGCTCATCAGTTGTGGTGCCCCGTTTCTTGTTTTTACTGGTACTGCACTCTTGATTTTCACTCTCGAGAGGGCTTTAGTGTACTATAAAACTTAACCTGTAGCTGTCTGACTTTAGTTGGCGTTTATTGGATACTCTGTTTTACTATGTAATATCCTCATCTTGAAGCCTTTAGGGGTATATCTGGATAATGTAAATAAAGTCAACCGGAGAAATTAATGCTTAAATGTTGTTCCTTGAAGAGTGATGTCATTTGGTGAAATGCATGTGGTGAAATGAGTTTAGATCTCAATAATCGAATGCCCTTAGATCAGTGGTTCTCAAATAGGGTTTCGCAGAGCCGTCTTAGAGGTTCTGCGACGTCATCGCCCGTGAAAAAAAAAAGTTTTTGGAGGCAAGTTTTGACTTATTCGACTTATTTTCGAGGTGAGTTTTGACGTTTTGTGACCTCCCACCCCCGGTTCGTCGCACCAAGGGGTCCGCCATCACTTCAACCAGTCCACAAAGGTTCCCTGACGCGTCAACGGCTGAGAACCACTGCCTTAGATGCTGACAGCCTGATCTAATCAAATGTGGTTTAATTTATTTGTTTCCTCGCACTTATACATGCATTGTAACCATAGGTCAGCAAAAAATGTGGAGCTCACTCAGACTCACTCACAAAACATATCTTACCTTTAGGGCTCACTTGGACTCAAACTCACCAAACTTTTCCTCATCCGGACTCACTCGGACTCAGACTCACCAAAATATATTTCACCCGGACTCACTCAGACTCAGACTCACGGCTCGATCTGAGTCTGAGTGAATCTGAGTGAGTCGACTCATGAGTCCGCTAGCCTATAATTAGCCTTTTTCGACCATAATCTCAATGCCTTTAACGCCAATATCTCGCATAATCAGTGCGCTACTTAGCGCATTTTGATCTCGTACCTTCAAAGACGAGTTATCTGAGTTTGCAGTTCAATAAGGATATTTTTATTGAAAGAGATGATTCACACGTGATATTTTGATCAGTAACTTCCCGTGAAGAAGTTTGCGGGGGTAGAACAAGGCACCTCCTCCCCTTCTCCCTCCTCAACTCATGCCCCTGATCAATAAATATTGAGCTGACGTATGAACGGTAGCGCGTTGAATTATGTGGGAGTATACGTGAGTATAAACGTGAGCCGACATAAGGCTCATAGTGATGCTGAACTTGAGTAGATAAGACCGTCGCTCGGAAAAAAATGTGGAGCTCACTCAGACTCACTCATGCAATATATTTTGCCCTTAGGGCTCACTCGGACTCACACTCACAAAAATTTTCCTCAACCGGACTCACCCGGACTCAGACTCATCAAAAATTTTCCCAACCGAACTCACTCGGACTCAGGCTCACAAAAACTTTACTCACCCGGACTCACTCAGACTCAGACTCAAGTCTCGATATGAGTCTGAGTGAGTCGACTCATGAGTGAGTTCGCCGACCTATGATTGTAACTACAGTCTTTCCCCGTTTGCCATGCAGTCCCTTGTCAACTTATTTATTTTGGCTGTGTGTCTCTTATAGTTGGTGGGAAGGTGCACTTGAAAGATGGGTTGTTTCAAATACATATGTATTGTATGTATGCCAGGGGATTGGTGCCCCACTGCCTGGCTGTTCTCAAGACGTGCCACCAGTTGACCGAGCGCCTGGTGACTGCCTCTGTGGGATCGGTGCGGCGTCCGGCAACCCAAGCGCAGCTAGCCGAGCTAGCGCAGCTTGCCCAGAGAGTTGGACCACGTGTGGATGATGTGGTGCGCGCCATGTATCCACCCCTGGATGCCAGGCTGCTGGAAGCACGGTAGGACGCCACTGCACCTTTTATTGAAGGGACCGACAACTGATTTTTCTCGACCCAGTTTTTTATGGCACAATAGAAACCTCAGCCTTCGTAGTGTTTGTAGCTGCAGCGGTTAAACCCAAAAGCGCATGGTAATTTTATTAGGAGTATTTTTCGATCTGAAAAGCCCCTGAACTGTACGTACACGTCCCCCAGCAATGCTCTGAAGTGTTGACATTTTTGACCATTTTGGAATATAAAAAGCAGGTAGAATAAGTTTTTTGAATGTTCGTCGTCACGTGAGATCTCTTTACCGCCTCGCGACCTAGGCACTCATGGCCTTCGCGATTAGTTCCGGCAATGCGTCACCGGAGGTAATCTCGGAGGCCGCGAGGCGCTCTTCGTACTTTTTCAGCACGTTGGCAGGTGCCACTAGGCCCTCAGTTAACATTGTTCATGCTGCTGCTCATGAGCATCGGGTCATACATCAAACGAAGGCGGCGCCACTGTTCTGCTCAGTTCAAACGAATGCATATCTGCACGTTTTACAATAGAAAAGATTTTAATAAAAGGTGTGCTGCATTAAACACTAATATAGAGTCAATTAATAGCGTACGCCAGTAAAAGGTCACGTGATAGGTACATGTGCACGTTCACTTTTTTGCCACCAGAGGCGCCAAAAGTAATTTTGAGTGAAGAAATAAAAATATAAATCCAGGTTTATGAGAAAAACAGGGGTCATTTTAGACAGTACAATAGACAATCCTTCTATTAGTGGGGTTATCTCAATTTGTGTTCTGAGCGGTTGTCAGTCCTTTTAATACGCCTTGTACTAAATGGGGCAAGAGGTCGAGAAGTCTGTGGCACTCCGCTTCTGATACCTGTTCAAGTGCATTATTATTTTTATTTTGCCCCATTACTCGTGAGGGATGTGGGTTAGCATAAGGAAGTCTGATTAATAAGAAATGGTTGTGGCCTCTATGGCAAGCATTATGATGTCGTAGCCAGAAACTTGCCACAATTCTTGAAAAGAAAAATGTGTAGCAGATGCATTCTACCCCTACTAACATATGGGGCAGAAAGTTGGATGCTAACAAAGAATTTTGGGAACAAGCTAAGGAACAGGCAATGTGCATTGAAATGGAAGATGATAGGTGTAACATTAAGAGATAGGAAAGCAGCAGTGTGGAATAGTGGTTAAATGCAATAACCAGTGTTTTACCTTAGTTGATATTGAGCGAAGGAAATGTCATCAGGCTAGCTACCTAATGTGTAGGACAGATAAGTAGTCTGTTGGAATAGCAAAGAAGGTGCCGTGTGAAAGGGAGCATAGTTGTAGGTGGCAAATAACTCGGTGTTGTGGAATCAAGAAATTTGCAGGCATTGGATGAAGTCAGATGATGCTGGACAAGGGTAATTAGAGATTGCTCGGATTAGCCGTTATCATGGAATGAGCATTCAATAATGCTGCTGCTGAGGATGATAATGATGATGATGAGTGAATGTCACAATTACTGATTAATAGGAATATCGTGTATGTATGTTACACTTCAGGTTATACCACTTGTTCACTTGCGCTGAAGTTTTGCCTGAAGTGTCGTTATAATTGCTGTCATGATTAAAGCAAAAAGACAAAGACTGTTGATGCAACTGTATTGATGAGGAGTGTTTTATGCAGTATTTTGTTCTCATGGTACTTACAGGGCAGGTAATTAGCTTTTGCTGTTGTGTGATGCACTAAATGCACTGTCTTATGTTTATTGGGAGCCCTTTGCAGGGCATGCACGTGCTACTGTTTCACCACTGCAGGTGAACACTTGAACACATGACGTCTTGTTTGTCCCTCTTTTCCTTGTTGCAGTTGTACTGCCCTGATGCTTTCTGTTGTACACCTGACATTGGTGATGCGTTCCTTCTGTGGCCAGCCCAGCAACCCTGGCTGGATTGATGAGTACTTGGCACATGCTGAAGGACACCTTCAGGTAAGCAGTAATGGCTGCAGAGAGCTTTTTGCTTTCACCTGCATAGCTATTGCAGCGAAATACCCGCCACGGTGGTCTGGTGGTTATGTTGCTTAATGTGCTGGTTGCGGGATCGAATGTCGGCCACGGCGGCCATATTTCAATGGAGGTGAAATGCTAGAGGCCCGTGTGCTTAGATTTAGGTGCATGTTGAAGAACACCAGATGGTCGAAATTTAAGGAGCCCTCCATTACAGCGTCCCTCATAATCATATTGTGCTTTCACCACAATCACTGCAAACGAAACTGCAGTAGACGGGATCATAGATAGCAACGACGCAGTTCGGAAGGTGCGTGTACAGCTACCACGCACGCATTGAAAATGGAACTATCATTTGCCGCAACTGCTGTGCACGAAACCGCGGTTACTATTGACGTGATCATCAAAGTGACTACACAGGTTCGAAGGTACGCGGATAAAGTAGCAGTAGATTAAAGGCAAAAAGGCTGTAAAAAGGCACGAAGCGTTTCGGCATTCCTAACGTTCACACTATGATGGAGTGGACTTTGGCACTAGCTTTCAGTTGGCCTCAAGCGAAGCTTTGACGCACGCGTTTGCAGCAGCCAGCTGTACCATGTCTTAGTCCCAGAAAGATATATGCAAGTTCTTTCTACAGAAATAAATGTTTTGTGCATATATTGTGGTTTGAAAATTAATTTCGCTAGTTTTTTGGTGATACGAATATTTTCACTGCCCCCGAGGCTTGTATCACTGAGATTCTACTGTTTTTTAGAAAAATGGCTCACAGAAAATTGCCCAGTGCTTGTTTTCACTGCAGCAAACATATTTGCAGTCAATGCCATGTAGAGTTGTAATGGAGTAATCGTTACAACTAAGTAATTCTAGTACCCTACATGTAGTAAGTTCAACTGCTGTGTGTTCCTTTAAAATGGTGCTTCTCAGCAGTTTAGTTCTCGTAAGCCAAAGTAATTAGAGGAATGAACCCAATGCAGGGGTAGCAGATAGGTTGAATTCTCGTTAGCTGCATCATTTGTCTTTGCATTTTGTCATTAACACACTTGCTGTACAACTATCCATTTCTTTTATCTGCTGGGAGCCTCATACAGCATAGTTCAATTGCTGGCAACTATATGTAAGAACAAGTCTGCCTACTGCTGCCGGCACCTTTCTGTTTTAGATGTGTGAGATTAAAATTTCCGTTATAAACCTCACAGTATACAAAAAAAGTGTATCGGACCTAACTATTGCTTTCAGTTTTCTTTTTTTTAATGAGCTTAATTTCTGACATCATGCTGCCTGACTTTATGTGAGAGCTTGAAATGTCATCATTGAAGTGAACATGATTAGCCAGGCTATGGTATAAGTGAAGGAATGAAATGAGCGAATGAAGGGATGATTTGTGTTATCGCTCTTGTGTTGACTACATATGCCATCAAATGTATGATAGTTCTTGAACTGATTGGAAGGAGTGATAAAAACATAAACCATGATACATTCATTGTGCACTTGAACCTAGATGTGATGATGGTTTATATAACACTCGATTGATCATGCTACAAATTGGAAAACATTGCCTGCTGAAGTTGAAGACTGGAATTACTGGCATTATCCAGAGTACTTCTCTTCATTGCTCGTTTTAGGTTCTTCGTGAAGCTGGCCTAGCTGCAGACACCACAAGCCAGCAGATGCCGTCAACTGGTGATGGCTCTCTGCAGCAGCAAATGGCAACTGGCAATGTCTCCGCGTGGAAGCCGAGTGTTGACCGCCACGTATCGGCGTGAAGTTGGTGACTGACCTCGACTATTTTGCTGAGCTTAGGCTGACCACCTCCCTCTGTAATGGTTGATTCTGTGACTTCGCTCACTACTGGCAGTGAGCCACACAGCAGAACATCTTTGGGTCACATATCTCTGAGCCTTAGGAAGAAGTCTCTAAACAGATACTGCCTCCGTGCCTGTGCTAAAGTGACCACTAGCATTATTTTGTTGCCAGTTTAGCAGATTTCTTCCTAGATTTAGCAGGCTTATTCAACTGCAAAAAGTGCAATTTCCATATATGCTTAGTTTTTTCGGTGATTTGGAGCAACATTTTTCTTGTCTCATCTTTTTAGACGATTCGCAACACTATTGGATCGATTGCCCCAGTTTCAGCAAAATGGTGTTTTACAATTGTGGTGCCTTTCTTTGATGTTATGGTTGACAGTAACCATGCTCCTTGCAAGGAAGCAGAAATAGTGCCTCATATCTCTATGCAATCTTTCTCGTTCTGTGTGTATATGTGACTATATGTGGTTCAGACAGTGCTACAAAATAACTGTTCATGCAGCTCTTCTGTCGTATTTTGTGTCATAAAACATGAAGAACTTTCAGTATGTTATTCAGTAAGCGATTTGCTGTTACTGTAAACATAGAGTTTTGGATTCGGCTTGCATTTGTCTCAGTGCAAGCTTCGAGACCTCAGAAATGCCTATTTACTGTGTTTTCAACTCTTCCTTGTCAAGATACTTTTGCAGCAAATTTTCATAGATTTTAGATTTTTTAGTGCATTTGAGCAGCATTTGAAGGCTGTTTTGTGGCAGTCGGCACTCACTGACCGGCTCGACAAATGGGCACAGAAGTCGTAGAAAAACTGTACACTGCCACCCTACTGTTATCAATCTTTTCCCCCTCTATGTTACCCTGAAATGCCCTGGCAAAATGGGCAGCAGTAGGGTGAGCTGTGAGCATCTCAAGAGCAAAAATGTGATGTGAGTAAAAGCCTTCGCCATTGTGAAGCCTCGTGAACTTCATTCTTGGCGCACTTCATCTGGTTGTGACCAACAAAATATACGAGTCCTGTGGTTTATGTTCTTGCTCTTTACTATTGTGGAAAGTTATTCTGTATACATTAGAACCCAAGCGATGTTTTCATGACTGTCCTACTGGCTGCTATCTTGCCTTTATGCAGACCCGGTGAAAAGCCCATATGTTACTCACATTTGTTGTATTTCTACTCAACTGTCACATTCCGCTATCACATTCCTTTATATTACATGGCACTTTCAGTGAAATGGTAACATACTTTGCAATGCAAATTGTTTACTTTGCAAACATTGTTCACGTGGTGGAGAATAGTATACCTCTTTTATACAGGTGTGCTTTCTTCCCGAGGAATTGGTGGAGAATAGTATACCTTTTTTATACAGCTGTGCTTTCTTCCCGAGGACATGTCATTCCCACCATCAAGCAGCTAACCGTGGCATATCATTGTGATCCTCATCTGCAGCTACCGGCTATCCGACTGCAAATATATACACAGAAATGCGTCAAGCATACATCGGCTGCCGATCCTGATAGCCACAATTGCGTCTCCTGTAAAGGTTTTTCAAGTCAAGTTGACCGCAGTACATAAGTGTCATGCGGTGAGGCATGCTAGGAGTGCAAAGGGTCCACTGCTGTGATGGGACATTTCGTTCCTAAATTACAGACGCATGCACATGCAGTATACTTGAGAGTACCAGTATGGTCGCAGATGTCTAAAAACTTTAGTGGCAAATATTGAGAGCTGTCTGTGGCGTTGCTGCAGCCTTGAGAAAGAATAAGTAAAAACGTATGCTAGTTTTCCTTTGTCGCCTTGCTGCCTTTGCTATTACTTGCTGCCTCCCTTTAAAGTCTGCTAACAAGAAAATTAGACAGCTGCCAGTCTTGCGTCTTTGCCAAGATTGCTTCAATACTAGCCATTTATAACCATTACCCAATAACCAATATACTACCCATTTATATAACCAGTTCAGCTGAAGTTAAGTTTCCTTGCAATTCTGTTTAACACTTTTCATAATTCTTGCACTGCAGTGCACCATTGGCAGTGCTTTACAACTTTCATTGTGTAGCCAAACTGTCTATGGTAAGAGTCCTTGGCACTCATCTCTCTTCTCTGGCACCTATTACTGTAAACTCTGCTCTGCTATGGGATGTTGAAGGCCATCAGTGAATCAGACTGTGTTCATTTGTTTCATGTGGCTACTATGGTCCTTGTGGTGCATCCTATAAAGCCCTACAGCATTTAAGCTACAAATACACTTTGTGCTTCACTTGACTTTGGTCCAACATTTCACTGTCTGACAGGTGCTTATCAACACTTTGCAGAGCTATCCTGAGGGTTACTATAATCCTGACACTTTGAAAAGAGATTCTGTTCCATGGCAGCGGCTCAAGCTGTGTGCCACTAGTTGATGTTATGATGCAACTGTGCCTGTTAACTGTGACGTGATTTGTGAGAGCGTATTGAGATTATGAAAAAGTGACAGTATGTTAGGTGAAAAGACTACAATCATTAGTTTGCTTAGTTGAGATTTGTGGAGGAGACTTGGCTGTCGTTGCATAGATGTGTTAAGGGCTGTGCTACCTGAATGGTCTGTAGAATAAATAGCACTCATCTTTGCACATACTGGTGCTAAGCATACGGCAATAGAGCATGAGGAGCATGTTAAACTTTTATACAGGTTAACTTCGATATATCGAACTATATTATATAACAAAGTAAACTTAAAATGTTTTTCACTTACGTTGGCATATAACGAATGTATGCTGTGACGATTATTGGGTATAACCAAGTATTTCCATATGAAGCGCATATTCATTATAACTATATTTGACTGTATTTTAATGCTCCTGTACTGCACATCTCGTTTCACAAGCTATCATCACCTCCTTAAATGGTTCTAAATGTTTCTTTTTTCTAAATGAAATTATCTACTCTTACAAGAAAAGTACAAATGACAGATCTGATAGGGTGTTGCAGGCACCACGTGTGTATACTGGTGATATTTTGTACATGTTTTTGGAGTGTGAGAAGTTTGTTTGCTGAAAATGTGCAACTATATTTGTCTGACTTTGACAGATGCTGCCACCAATGTGCCCACTGTTTACTGTGAAGCCAGGGTGGCATCCTTTAGTGGATAGATATTCTCAGCAACCTACTTTCCCTGCTATTTCTTAGCAGGGATCTGTACAGTTTTGCTTTCCAAGCTTCACCAGCATTCTTACGAAGATGATTTGTTCCCTCACATGTACTTTGTTGAGATGCCATTGTTTGAGATGGCCAAAAATGTCAGGCTTTCTTCGGTTTCAGAACACAATAGATATTGGGAAGGCCCTAATCACAAGTGTGACATTAAGCAAAATCGGCAGCTTTCGCATATGAGTATAGCAAGTAAGTTGCATAAACTGGCGGTGAATGCTAGTCCATCGTCAGCTGAAAAGATGGACCTTACTTTTCAAAGAAAATTCAACCGGAAAGCTGTTTATGCCTTGTGCATACAAGTGCAAATGAATAAGTGATTAAATGTTTTAGTCAAGACTTAAAAAAAAAAGCAACTTTTGTAAAGAGATCAGTAAACAAAAGCAAACATAGCTTCAGTGGTATCTAGGGCATCCTACAACACAGCTGTCACTGACGTAACGCCAGTATGCTTGAAATCAATTAAGGTTGTCCATTTAATGCGTCTTCTTTCTTTTTTGAAGGAAAGAAGTGGAAATTTTAAGGGCTCATTTTTATTTGTTATACACAGTATTAATGAGCACTAACAGACAATAATGCCAAGGGATGTATAGGGGACGCTATTAGTTGTAAATGTAATGTAAATGTGAAGAAATAAAACTGGACGAAAAGATAGCTTGCCGCGGGCAGGGACCGAACCTGCAACCTTCGAATAATGCGTCCGATGCTCTACCAACTGAGCTACCGCGGCAGCCATTTCCCCGTCCACTTTATGAGGTATATTATGTGTATTTAAACATAGGAGCGTCAGTCAGCGCCGCCAGTAGCCATGACGGCGAGTGTGAAACACTCTTTTCCCGTCTGTTGGCGTCACGTAGCACGTGAACTTATTACGAACTGGCAGCTGACCAATAATCCCTCGCATACTACCTGAAAGCATCAAGTCTGCCAGAACGAGACCCTCACTATGAATGAAGGAAAGAAGTGGAAATTTTAAGGGCTCGTTTTTCTTTGTTTCTTCAGTGAACAACTGCTGAAAGAACTCGAGTGCAGTCTGATTTTATATTTTCAAATGTCACATTTCTTGCTGCCTACGACTTGATGTGCGATTTGCAAAAAATGTTTGTTAGACCACTTGGAGAATCCAAGTGGTTTTGCATTTTGTATCGAAAGTGTGTCGTTTTGGAGTTTGAATGATGAGGGCAACAAATTTATTGTAATCGCTTCTGCCAGAGGTATGACGTCACATACAATTCTACACATTCCAAGGACATAAATACTTGTGTTAGCTGATTGTACATATTCAGTTTTGTGTGGCATCCTGCTTTAGTAAGGTTGTCAAGTACATCATGAAATCTGTGTACACGCACCATACTCAAACTGCACCTGTTTATACTTTGCTGTTTTTATTCTCATATACATAGGTGGTTGCACCTTTACTTTTCAACCTACTATGTACTCGCTACACATTTTAACAAAGCCTCCATGCCATCTACTTAATATTTGGTACTCACTGCAATTGCTTTTATTTTTGCATTTATTTGTGCACACTCTGACCATAAGCTTATGCATTCTATTTATTCCTGTGGCTTGTCAGTTTTAGCTCCACATATTTGTGCCTGCTATAGCATATCGGTGCTTCTCTGCTTCTCATTATGCTTTGTGTTCAGGTGCTTTGAACTTTTACTTTGCAACATTATATAATATACTTATTTTTTCGTCGCTCCCATTTTGCAATATGTTTATGTATGGTATACTTGGCTTTTCAAAGGAAGACCATTTAATTTGTAAAAGCAACATATAATTTGCAGCAGCAGTTAACACGATCTGTGTGACGGTGTATTGATTCTCTGATTTACAGAACTAGTTTAAGTATACCTTTACTGCCGAACTGAAGCCAGCCAATAGGAAGGGCACGCCTATTTGTTAGAAAAATGTGACTAACGCTAGTGTGTACATATTATTTTTAGGGGTGTGCGAATATTCGAGTTTCGAATTCGAATCAAATAATACCTAATTGAATAATTCGATTCGACTTTTAAATAGCTAGTACTCGAAGTTTCGAATAATTAGACATGATGAATATCTAAAATGCGGCAAAGGCCAACGGTGCAACTTGGTTAGGGGGGCGTGGCTAAAACTAACGCTAACACCTTTACAGTACGCCTTTCGTTAAAACTTTCACCGATATCCTGGTTCAAAGTGACCACATGTTTACTTTAAAGGAGATAATACCATTTCCGTAAACAAAAAGAATACACGAGAGAACTATCAAGCCCTTCACAACTTCGCTTCCAAAAAGAAGGCACGTACTTGCGTAGTTCGGTCACATATGCTGCAAGCACTGTGAAACGTCTCAAATTTGGCCTGCGAAACCCTCGGTGATTGGCTTGACATGTGAAAATTTTTTCACGCTGTGCAGTCACCACTGCCATAATGCACCACTTGTTCAGGAATTCCCATCGTTCTGGTGCGCAGTTAATACGCTGCTGTGAAAGGCGGCTGAAGATTTTTGGGCCTGGAGCGCTCATGACGGTGAAGCACAGCATTACCGTTCTTCTTTCTTTCAATTTTCAATAAAATTCTTTTTATTCGATATTCGACATTTTTGTCCACTATTCGGCACTGTCCGATTCGAATTCGATTTGAGATCAAATTTTGCTATTCGAACACCCCTAATTATTTTGAATGTGCATCAGAGAGAATTATGGTTAGTTCTTTTGCTCGTTTGTTTGTTTTTAACAGGAGGAATATTGCAGTTCAGAAAAGTGTTAACTGTAAGAGCAGTGCATTTCGGTTGCGCATCCTCTAAATAATTTATTTTGCTACACTGGTACTGGTCACACGATTTTCAAAGAAAACTGACATGCTTCGTGTTCTGGCTAGCTTATATTTCGCTGTTGCAACTTGCCCTCAATGTATGCTTAATGTAGGAAGAACATTTTAATGAGCTTGTCAATTAGTAATTATCACGCAGGTTTTGGATCTGTGAACAATGAAGATGTTTTGCTGAAAAGGTGAACCCGTTTTAATCTTTACTGAATAATGTTTAAGTCTTTGTGAAACACCTGTTATACTGCTTAGTGAGCTTTTTTGTTTCTTTCGGACTGTTGGCTGTATTAGTTATTTAACCAGGAATGTCATTTTGTGGTGAGCTTTGTGTGTGCTACTTGGCTGACTGGCCTGAATGGCCTCTAGATTGAGCGAGCCTTCAGAGGTGAAATAATAGCTCGTGTATCTCCCAAAAATTCTTATTATTTTCACAATTTTATCATAACTAATTAATTACTGTGGGCCTGTGCTCCATAGATTATTTGTTCCTTTCATCTTGGAGTTTTCGCAGCAGTCGTGACAAGCACTAAAAGCTGCAAGGTTGTTCTTTCCAACGTTTCTAGAACCAGGTCAGTTTCACAGCTCCCCATAGACGCTTGCCCTCCGAAGTGGATGCGACGGCCGACGCAAGAAATAGCGGCGCTGCAGTTCCATCTCGCATCATGCCTCACGCGTCGTCTGCTACAACACCCATGTGACCTATCGTCGCTGCAGCTTTCGGCGGCCGTGACAGCCGAGATTCCGAGATTTAAACTTTTTCAATAACCTCGACTGTTTTAAAAAGCTATTTTTTCACAAGCTAAGCTCCAAGAACATCAAAAGATAATCAAACGTGACCTATAATAATGGTACAATCTCACACGTCTAGCTGTCCTCTCGCACGAATATTCCATTGCCGTCAACCTGTGTTCAGCCGCCACGATGGAACTGTGGTTACGGTGCTCGGCTGCTGACCCGAAGGTTGCGGGATCGATCACGACTACGGCGGTTGCATTTTTTCTGTGGAGGCGAAAATGACACTGGCTCATGTACTTAGAATCGTCATACTAAGCAAGTCGTATAAGATAGGACCGTTGTTAATTTTCGGATGAATTAATTCTGATTTCTTGAGAAAGGCGTACAACACGAATTATGGTTGGTCAAGGTACCTGATTTTATTCCCTGAGCTCGGTTAAGCGACTTGTAGCAAAGTTAGTCTTCACGATTCTGGTGCGATTGGCGTTCAGAAGATATTTCTTGCAAGTCCCTGCCCTGATTCGGAGAAGTGATGACCAGTGTTCGTTTCCGAGCCGCCCGTGCAACACGCGCATCAAGATGACATTCTTCAGCTTTGTCCCTTTCACACGTGCTAAATCGAAAGAACTGCTTCCCAAGCGATCACCGTTCGCAAACAATCACGCACGGAGTACGGAGAAATTGAGCACAGAGCAACGCGTCGCAAGCGGCTACTCCTCGCACGTCTGAGATCGCTGTGGCAGGTGCGTCGTCTCCGCGATAAGCTTTGCCAACACGCCATTGAGAGCAGTGGTGCGTTGCCGTATCCGATCTTGGGAGCTACGGCAAGTAAAGCAAAATGGAGCAGCAGCGCCGTAAGTTCACGCGTCGGTCGCCTGTGCCGGCACGCGAGCGGAGCTGCGAAACTGTATTGGTTCTAAAAATGTTGGTTTTTGCAGTGTCAAACAGAATGATGTAGAATTGGTGCATTGCCGGCATTAAGACGACAGGCCTTTTTTGAAAGTGGGAAAAAAAAAAGAAAGCAAAAGTCGGCTGCAAAGTACTCAGCTGTGGAGTAATGGCAGAAGCTTTGTGATGAACGGCATGCTTGATGAGAATTCATTGTGGGCACTCTTTTGCTCTGTCAGTTTCACTGAGTACACTAAGGTAAAATAGTCCATTTATTAGCTCTCGCTGTAAGACTTCCTGTAAGACGCCAATCAGGCATGATCATGATTGAAAGTGCCTCATTTGACTGGTGTATAAGTCAACTTTGTACAATATGCTTATGACTGCATAACCTAATCTAGGGGTCACCAGCCTATCGCTCATATCAGAAATGTAAAGTCATAGTTCCGATTGCCATAATTTTAGAAAATTTGGTGCACCTTTCACCAATTAAAAACTGCATATCATCATCAGAAAATTTGGTGCAGCTGGAATACACCCTGTATATTACATATATATATCTATATATATACATACACGTCATATTACAGATGCGTCGATTGTCCTATCTTCCAGTATTAGTCAGCTTTTGCATTTTCAATGCGATTTGTAATGAAACTTCTGTCCTGTAAAGAAGAACCTGTGCAAATCTCAAACTGATGTTAATCTACCTTGTGCCTTACACGTTATTTTTGTTCATTGAGATTTGGTGTGTGGGATTGTAATGTTAACTGACTGTGTAAGGCTTTAGCCTTTATCATGTTTTACAGAAATGACTATACAGAAAATAAAGAGCAGTCATTGTCCTTAAGTTGTCCCATGCTTCATCTTATTCTTGGAATTGAGTATCTCACATTGTCACCAGTGTCAAATCTCCAGTGAAGTATTGCTGCTGGAAGTATTCTCAGAACATCGCACAGTGAGTGTGGCTTTTACAGCTGCAGTTAACATGAAAATGGACCTTTTTCTTCATTTTAAATTGCAATATTTTGCATGACACATTCACAGTGGCGGCATCATTCAAATAAAGATGAAGTGCTGCCTGTACATGCTGAAGCTTCTATATTGCACATAATTTCATGATGAGCACTGCATCTACATTTTCCATGACCCAACACATGTAAACTGAGCTTCTTCACATTGTTTCCAAGAATTACTACATCAATACTTGTTGGGCAAACTGCCTTTCAGAAAAGCTATAGCTTTACAGTTATGAAAAGTCTCTCTAGCAGCTCCACTCTGCCCACACATTTTGTTTGTTGTGATGGGCCACTCTGCTGATAGTACACAACTTCGTGTCCCTCGTAATTCCTATTCTGTGCAGAATAATGTACAATTTCATGTGGTCACACCAAACCCTTTCGTGTGCAAATTGTGCATCTAGATCGTTCCTCTGCCATCCATGCTTATGGAGTTGTTCGGTTCTGTTTAGGTATCAGCGTTTCCTTCCATGACGCAAAATTTGATAACCAGATTTGTGATGCTCAGCCAGTGGGAAAGCCCAATGAGTGTGAAAATGTGTGTGAAAAAAATTCGGCAGATCCCACGCCTTGTGTGAATCGTTTCATGCAAAGCAGTCGGCGAGTAATTGTCTATGCTGCATTTTCTGGCCTTGAGCCAAGCATTACGAGGTGGATCGATGTGCTTTTTATAAGTGTAGTAGTTGTGTGCACATCATAAGCTTACCAGGTACGTTGACTACACTGGCGTTTAAAGGCTAACTTACGGTCTGACGTAACGACAGCACTTGCGTTAGAGCAAAGACGTCAGTATTATCCAAAATGAAGTGCATAATACAGTGCGATGATGTGAATATCATACGTAACTTTCGTTAGCGTATTCCTCCAGGCTCAAGCAACGCTTGAATATACTGCTAAAAATTTAAGTGCAAACCGAGCACAGCAGACAAAGAAACGACAAGGACAAGCGCTAACTCGTCGTTTCTTTGTCCGCTGTGCTCAATTTGCGCTAAAGTTTCAGCATTATGGAATACCAACTAGCCCGCTCTCACACCTTGCTTGAATATAGCTTGCTGAATCATAGGAATACAAATGTAATGTTTATTAGACTGCTATAAAAGCGAAGCCAACGCTGGAACCACAATCGACGTTAATCCGACGTGACACCTATATCGTAGGAGTACATATACTACGTAATGTTTATTGCTTTGCTATTTAATTAGATAGCCAGCACTGCAACCTCACTTGACGTTGCACCGACATTACGCCTGCATAGGGTCTTTTTCCAAAGCAGTTTCAAGACCTGGCATGGCTTTGTGGTAGAATACCTGACAGCCATGCATAATGCTTGGGTTCGATTCCTGCTGGGATCGTAATTTTGTTCTTTCCATTCGTCGGGTCAACGCTAAGCTCTCGCATTTAAACTACTAATGTCTGTCCTCGCCGTTCCTGGGTAGATATAACTGTCAATCACCTGTGGCGCATACCCGCATATCGCGGCCCGTGGGATACGGGTACGTGCCACAAGTGTCTGGAGGAAAGGGTTTGACGACGTACGCGGCACGATTTCCACGTTATTCATGTCATGACCAGACAGACATATTCGCCAAACCCTCTTACCCTCCCATACTAATTTTAATCTACGCGAAGTCAAGACGATCACGAGAGAGAGACAACAGCAACAACAGCGTCAATAAACCCTTAAGGGGTATTCAGACGGGGGAGGAATGCTCAGGGGAGAAGGGGGGATTGTGTATCACGTGATCGCGACGTCACGGATTAGCGAGTGGGCGTGACCCCTCCGCGCCTCCTCGGAGGAGACGGGGACGTTTTCCCCGAAAGGACAAACGATCCCCCTGCGGTGGGGGATGTGGCGGAATTTCGGGCTCTTGTTTGGCCACATTGTTGCACTTGCTCCTGCAGAGAGCGGCAGTGGGTGTCCAGTCTGCAGCTGGATGGTCGTCTGCAGCTCGTCGTCAGCAGCTCGTCAAACGGGTGGTGCAAGCCACCAGAGTAGTCTAGTAACACTGGTCTCCCCCTCCGTTCGCCTCGTCCGTGTGAGTGGGGGGCATTTGTGGCGACTTCTCCTCGCGAGTTGACGTCACTAGGCTCCGCCTTTACCCCCCGAGCATTTCTCCTCCGTCTGAATACCCCTTTAAGAGATTTGGCACGTGACAGTGATCGCATTTCAGGCTTTTAGGGCCCGCTTGTGGGGGGACCTAAAAAGTTGATTGGAGAGAATAACGAAACTGGCACTTCTGTGGTGTTTTCTGCGTAGCAGCCTAACCTCGAAAGCTATGCCAGCTGTGCTATGTGCTTAGCTACGCTAGCCATGTACGAGAACGTATGTGTACCGCAAGCAAGTTCTTTTTTTTTCCTTCCGCCATGGCAAGTGCGGACAAGCAACAAGGAACTTCATTGAGGACAAGTAGCGAGCGAGGAATTTTATAATTCTATTGAGAAACATAACTACGCTCGCAATCTTCAGTGAGGTCATGGTGACGTCGCTTTTAGCGTTCACAAAAGCATGGCCTTTGAGATTCGTTGTCATCGCTAAGAAGAATGTGGCGTGAATACTTACAACGCTTTTAGGTAATTCATTAGGCATACGCGTAATAATTGACATTTTTTATATACTATACAGATCGTCCGTACATGAATTGTGGTTTATTTTGACGTTTGATGAAATGGTAGCAGTAGTAGCAGTCAT